>NC_057872.1:31383382-31475882 GCF_019740435.1 Gambusia affinis
TTCGCTGCTGAGCCACCAGACGGCGGGTCAGGGGGCGGGCTCAAGGGGCTCAGCAGCCAATCAAAACTCTGTCTGGAATTTGCTTCATTTTTAAACTGATAAATTTAAATTAAACTAAATAAAGGAATAAAAATAAAAAAAGATAAAAATAAAGGTAAATAAGCCAGCCAGTAAAACCAGTAAACCCAGTAAAACCAGTAAACCCAGTAAAACCAGTAAAACCAGTAAACCCAGTAAACCCAGTAAAACCAGTAAAACCAGTAAAACCAGTAAAACCAGTAAAACCAGGGCGCTTTGATGAGAATAAAACGTGACCAAATAAAACACATATGTCAGAGTCAAGGCCCGCGGGCCTTGACTCTGACATATGTGTCTTCTTGAGAAGATTTTTTACGGCCCCTGGGATGATCTTGATTTATTATTAGAACCGGCCCGCAGCAAGCCGGCACCCCGTCTGAAAAAATGCGAGATGCACTTCGTTCGATCCTCACAACATGCGCACCCCCCCCGGTCCGCAGGAAATTTACGAAGGCTTGGGCCGGTCCGCTGCACTATACCAAATGCGTCATTTAAAAAAATCTCAATGAACATTCGATCAGTCCGGCCCTCGGCTTGTAGCTAAATTTTTTATTTGGCCCTCCGTCCATTTGACTTTGACACCCCTGAAATAAAACAACCTGAGAGTGAAAACTAGAACAGTACTGGATCAGAACCAGAACCGCAGATTAGCTGCTCCTACATGGTTCTGATCCAAACCAGAATTTCTCCTCAATAATCACCATAAACCTGAATCTGACTGAAACAAACCCAACAGAACCGAACAGTACCGGGTCCGATCCCGGATCCCGGGTCCGATCCCGGATCCCGGGTCCGATCCCGGATCCCGGGTCCGATCCCGGATCCCGGGTCCGATCCCGGATCCCGGGTCCGATCCCGGATCCCGGGTCCGATCCCGGATCCGATCCCGGGTCCGATCCCGGGTCAGACAAACAGACCCTCTGAACGTTTCTCTTTTACACGTTTTTGTTTTACCAATCTGTTCTGAATATTCCTCAGTTTCTCTCTGGTACCGACAGAAAGCCGGATCGGAACCAGAACCGGTTCTGGAGCCGATAAGATACGATCCAGCCTTGAGGAACCGTGGGTCTCTGCAGGCCTGACCTCTGACCTCTGACCCCGCCGTGCCGAACACCTGGATGTTTTCTGACGTTCAGCTTTTCTGGCAGATCTAGACGTTTCGTCTCTACGCTCAACAGGAAGTTCGCTCCTCTCTGCTCTCATTTCCTCAACATGAAACTGGAGACGCAGCACAGACACGCACCCAGAGTCCTCTGGCCACGCGCTGAGAGGCCACGTCTGCCCAAAAGTCTCCCATATCGGACCGGAACCAGAACCTCGCAGGACAGCACCCAGAACAGAACTGTCTGCTGCAGCTGCGGTTCAGGTATTTATAGTAGAGCGAGTTTCCTCGTCAGCAGCAGAGCCTGCTGACGCTCTGCAGACAGACAGCAGGGGGCGGGGCTTCAGGGCGCCGCCCTCCTGGAAAGGAAGGGGGCAAACGGAGCGGACCAGCTGAACTCCTGACCCGGTCCGGTTCACCTGCTGCAACTCGACTCAGAAACAGTTCACTGGGAAACGGAGGCAAAGAATGACACAGGAAGCTGAGGAACTAGGCTGACCTCTGACCCCTGAGGAGCTGATTCAGTTGAACTGACCCTGCTTTAAGATGATAAATCAGAATCACAAGAGGAGACGTCACACTGGGTGGAAGAGGAGCCGTTTATTTAGCAGGAACTAAAACCCAAACTGAGCAGCAGGACCGGCAGAACCGTTCGCTCTGAAACTCGGCGTCTGCAGAGTTTGGAAATGTGTCTCATCCTGCATTAGCCACGCCCCTTGGTGTATCTAGGCTCCGCCCGCTTTTTGGAGATTTTTCCCTACACTCATTCAGGGGTGGGGCTTATATTATGGGCGGTGCTTATCTTTATGGGAGGGGCTTGACTTTGACAGGGGAGGAGCTTATCTCTGAGGGGGCGGGGCTTATCTTTCAGGGTTTTAACTCGTCATTCAAACAGAGCTGCTCTTCAGTGTTCACTGACCGCACAGGGGCGGGATTTATCAGCAACCAGTTGGACCAACCACTGAGCTGCTGAGTCCACAAGGAACACCAGAACCAAGACCTCACAGGAACGGACCCACAACCAGAATCAGAACCAATGAACAGGGTCAGTCGGGAAGAACCCAGCCTTCCCTCCTGCTGAACCGTCCCCAGTAAATGGTGTCTTTGTTCCTTTAAGCCGGCCCAAATCTCTGCTGTAATTCAATCCAACGGGGGCCATTTTCTCCTGACCTCTGACCTGCAGAAGCCTTTTAATCTGTCCCAACTCCCTGTGGGAAAAAACCTCCAAGAAATCCAATTAGTTGAAGTGGAGACGTTGGCTTTCTCTGCATCTTATTGGCTCCTCATTGGCTGCCGCGTCGCCTCCCGGCTCCTCATTGGCTGCCGCGTCGCCTCCCGGCTCCTCATTGGCTGCCGCATCGCCTCCCGGCTCCTCATTGGCCGGCTCTCTGTAAATCGCTCTGGTTCTTCGTCCCCCTGCCTGCTGCTGCTGGCTCAGGGGTTCTGATGAGGAACAACGAGCCCGGACCGGATCAGAACCTCGTGACCCAGAAGGTTCTCCTCACACAGACTCCATGAAGCCAACATCGGGTCAGATAACAGTCAGCCCACGTCTGGGAAAACTTTTATTTTTATGCTTCGGCTTTTCATTCACACTAAAACTCACTAAAATTATTTCCTTTAAGTTCAGAACAAACTGGAGATTTAAAAAAGTTCATATTTGTGTTTGGAGATTTAGAGTTCCTTGCATTTCAGTCTGCGACAAATAAACCACCAATAAATTTACAGATTTGTTTGACATGATTCCTAATAAACAACGTTTTTAATAACTTTATATTCTAATGCAGTTTAAAGCAGCTTAACCTATAAATGAACCTCATGGCGCCATGTTTGATTGCTAACAGGAAGTGCTGATTGTTTTGAAGCAATGTGATTGGCTGACAGGTTCATCTTAGCGCTACACTGCCCCCTGTGGGTCTGGCATGTTGACCAGTGGATCAGACAGACAGGAAGTCAGCTGCTCTTCATTTCCCATCTGATTTCTGTTGTTCACCTTTTCCTGATTATTTTAGGATTTTTCCAGACAGCTTACATTTTTTATTTATTCAAAATGTCCAAAAGGGCAAAAACATCTATTTAACAGATATTTCATGTCATCTGGAATATTAATGCACTCAGAAAGAAATTAATGTGAAAAAACAAACAAACGACTCGGTTGGAAATAAATCACAGCAGCTGGATTCCACAGAGACGCATCTCCAGCCTGAGCTGCTGCTTCCATATTAGGAAAACTCGACGGGAGGATAACGTCTGGCCTGCAGCAGAGTGCAGCAAGCCCAGCAAGAAGTGTGGGAAAGTTCACACCAGCATGCAGCAGAAAAACCAAGACATCAGGCAGACATGTTCAGACGCACCGCAGAGAGGAAACCAGATCCTGATCCACAAACAGCTGCATGATGCACTGCTAGATACAGTAAATAACCAGAGCTGCACTGATTGCAGTTTTCTGACCGATTGCAGATTTACCAATTTCAAAAAGACCGACCAGCAAATTCCAATTTTGGTCTAAACCAAATTTTTTGTCTGAAATGTTGTTGAATACAGCAAGAAAGTTGCCAACAGTGAGGCAACTATTAACTACAAACGTGCAGATATGACCGGCATTGGACCGGTACCGCTGTGTTAAACGCTGACAGAGATCGGACCGGTACCGCTGTGTTAAACGCTGACAGAGATCGGACCGGTACCGCTGTGTTAAACGCTGACAGAGATCGGACCGGTACCGCTGTGTTAAACGCTGACAGAGATCGGACCGGTACCGCTGTGTTAAACGCTGACAGAGATCGGACCGGTACCGCTGCATCCTGCTTGTGAAAGCATCTAGTTTTTAATAAACTCAGTGAGGTTTAGAAATCTGTCTGTTTGCTCCAGGAGGGCTTTTATTTTGGCAGGTCAGAAGGGAGAAGTGGCAGAGGAGTTTCCTAATTAAAGGGACTGTTGCCGGGGGAAACGGGTTCCTGATCCAGACCCGTTCAGAATCAGACAGAAATACGCCTGTTGTTCTGGTTTCCTCTGAACCTCGTCCAATCAGAGCCCCGCGGGGCTGTGACATCACCACGAGTCATCAGGCCAGTCAACAGTTCAGGCTTTGTTCTTGGAGTCAGTCCAACAGTCATGAGGAAGAAGAGCTGACTCTGGTCACATTACGACCAATCAGAGCAGAGCTGGATTTTTAACCTTTTCCTGCCCAGTCAGCTGGCTTCAACCAGCAACTGGAATAAACTGGAAACTGACCTGGTGACTAATGACGCTCAAAGCACCGAAGCTTTTAATTAATTAGAGGAGAGACTTGATTAAAATGTTTCATAAAGTTCATATTAGAGTCAGGGTTTAATCAAATTATTGAATAAGTAGACCAATTAAACAACAAATATATTTTGTTTTTAATCAGTTCATCAAGTTGGAGTAAAATATTATTCTTTTCAGACCTGATGAGGCCAGTCCAATCAAATCAATCAATCAATCAATCAATCAATCATTTCCATTTAGATGATTTATCATTTTTCTCTTCATACCACACTGATAAAAAGACTTCAGTCTCAAGTAAACTTCTCTATTTTTGAAGGACAGTTTTGTTTTCAGAATCTTCATAATTAATTTTATTTCTTGTTTTTGTTTCATTTATTTTGGATGTTTAAAACGGCTTCCAGTTCCACAGTTAAACGTTCATTTGAATTTAAAGTTTGAGAATCGCCGCTATATGACTGGAAAATGGAATCAACACAACAACATTATTGTTCTCCTTCAACCACGTTGGTTGAAGGAAAACATTCCTGGGAAGAAAACGTGGATGTGAGGCTCACCGTGTTCACGGTTCACCAGGATGAGAACTTCAGGAATTAAAAGCTTGATCTCGTATTTACACTGCCTTTCCTCCTGTCTCATTATTCTATGGTGTTTGTTGTGTTGCAGTTTATCCACTTGGTTTCTGTTTGTGACCTGAAATGCTTCGTCATTTCGTTCAGCAGTGCGTCTCTGATGTTGAGATTTTTCCATTGTGTGAATCTACAAGCTGAGACCTGCCTTCACTTTGCTGCTGGTGAACCTCAAACTCCCTCTGAGAAAAAAAACTTTTTCTTCCTCACGTCTGAAACTGGAACTTTTCTGCTGCGATGTCATACTTTCATTTTTCTGTTTATATTTTTCACTTTGTTGCCGTTTCAACTTCTTAAAGAAACAGACACGCTGCCGCGTCACATCAAAGCCTTTAGCTCCATCTGGAGTCGAAACAGTAGCATTAGTTTTAGCCGTCAAGTTATCAACAACAAAACACACTAAACCTTAAATGTATGCCTGAAATGAAAGAAAAAGGGATGCAGTGCTTTGTTAAACTACCACAACTAGATAACAAGGACAGAAAAAAGATTTAATTATGAATAAACTAGCGAGGGAGAGGGGATAGTTCAATTATGCTAGCTTGACTATGAAAAACGTAGCATGTAAACGTGCTGTGGGATTCTGTCTGTTACGCTTCAGTTAGAAAACAAAAAAGGCGACCTAATTACCAACTCTGGCAGATCATCGGTCTATATTAGCTAATCAACCACCACTGTGTTAGCTTAGCTAATAGCAGCAGTCGCTAATCTATCACAGCTATCATTTACTAATAAAGGAAAAATAAACCTGAAACTGTAACAGACTGAATGTTGTGGTCTCTGTGTGGAAAATGTTTGAGTGTTTTTGGTGGTGAATCCTGAAACATGCCGTGTTGTTGTCAGTTTCAACGGCACAAAATGTCCGAGTGAAAACAATGACGTGTATAAAAATAGAAAAATAAAACTGACATTCTGTTATCGGTTACATTATTGGCATCCCGCAGTTTAGAGATCATTAGCTGCTGCGTCTGCAACGTAGAACAATCCAATCAATTGATTTTACTAATCAATAAACGATTCAACATTTTATTGGATAAAAGATTTGGAAAATTCTGCAGATTAAAGCTGTTTTATGCATTATGAATACAGTAAAAGATGCACATTAATAACCTGGTTTATTTTTTTTAATAAGACAACATTTTACTGCCTAAAATGTAACAACTGGATCCGTTTACTAAACATTTGATTATTGGTACCAAAGCTGCAGCTGAAAACTT
This sequence comes from Gambusia affinis, assembly GCF_019740435.1. Lineage (NCBI taxonomy): Eukaryota > Metazoa > Chordata > Actinopteri > Cyprinodontiformes > Poeciliidae > Gambusia > Gambusia affinis. The sequence continues at coordinate 31,389,655 of NC_057872.1, forward strand.
TATTTTTTTACAGTTTTGGCTTCATAACTGATCTATGTGTGTTGTTCTCTCAGCTAATGGCATTTTCAGTCTGAACACTACAGCTGACAATTAATTGATAAGTTAGTCAAGGATTCTTTCAATAATCAATTAATCTGATCAATCATTTCAGCATTTTCCCCCCATTTTATCTGAATTGATCCCAGTTTCTTGCTGCTTCAGCCTCAGGTTTGCATTTAAACATCGTTGTCTGGACAGACAGTCTGACTCTCAGCAGCTGGAAAGCACGGTGGTGGAGGCATGATGGTCCGGGCAGCCGCCGCACGTTAGCTGGCTCTGCTAAACCCTGATCAGAACCTCAGGGTTTAGACAGAGTGTGTTTCTGTGTGTGTGTGTGTGTGTGAGTCCATTTGGGCCCAATTAAAAAGCCCCAGTAGGATTGTTGTTCCCAGTGGTTCCTGTAACTAAAGCCACAGTCTGAGCTGCTTCATCACTGCAACAATCTCTAACCAGATCAGGAAATGTTTCATCTGTTCAGCCAAAAAATGCTTCAGTTTTACAGAAAACTGGGGAAAAATCTCCAAACTCAAAGCTACATCCAGCAGCTATAATCAAATATATTCCCAATAATCAATCAGCTGCAGGAGTTAATTTACCAAAAACACCGAATTAACTGAACATGTCCGCCTGGGTTCACACCAGAGTCCAACTGTTTCAGACTATGAGAGCAAATTAAACATCCAATCTGATAACGACTAAAATAATTAGAAACATACGAGTTAAAAATACAAATAAAAATTAAATATTGACAAGAGATCAATAAAAACTTTAGAAATCCACAGAAAAGAAAAAATAAAACAAAACATGAACATTGAACAGCTTCAGTAAAAATTATTAAGTCCAGAAACTGTACATTGTCTGAACTTATGTTCAGAAAATTAATATAATCAATATTAAAATATAATATAACTTATTACATTAAAATAATATAATTTGTTATAATTATTAAGTAACCAGGCGAAAACCAGGCTAAAAACCAGGCTGGTTTTTAGCCTGGTTTCCACAGAACCAGACTTCAGGTTCTGTGGAAAATTTCTGCCTCACCTGAAAGAACAGTTGGTAGTGATCTGGGAATGACAAGCAAGTCGGTAGGAAACAGGAGCTGTTTCAAGACAAACAGCTAATCATTGTATGCCGATTATAAGTTTTGAGTAATGAGAGTCTGACTTGGTTTTTGATATAATTTTCTCCCGCTCCCAAAGGAAGCAGAGCGCAGTTGAATCTAAAATCGGGCTTTTTTTGACCGGAGTCCGCTGAGCTCTCCACTTCCTGCCATCAACGTGCTCCTTTAAAAACAAAGCGCTCCGCTGGCAGCCTTTGCTTCCCCTCGGTCAGAACATCTTCTTCTTTAACCAATACACACCACCAAGTCCTCGGAACGATCTGGACTTTCCCGAAGTCAAACTCTGTACCGGGTCCGGACCTGCCGGTTCTGTTCGGCTCTCCGGACCCCGGAGGGCTGAGGGGGCGCTAGCCTCCAGCTAACAGGTTCCCCAGAGAGGAGAGAGAAAGAAGGGGGGACTTACAGATGTGAGGAGCGGTCTCATTTGCTCCATGTTGTCCTCCATCACCAGGAAAACCGGGAAAATCTCTACTCAGCTTCTCTGGGATCCTCCAAGTTCAGCTCCCAACCCCCGCCGCCTCCTCAGCCGCTTCTCTCCGCCACGATTACGCGGCTGCCCGGAATATATTAACTCTGGTTGTAAGCCCCGCCCTTTCCCGAGTGGCAGCTCACTCAGCCAATGACGTTTCAGATAGTTTTTCAGTTCCACCAATGACGGAGTTGCTAAGTAAAATGGGCGTGGCTTTACCGGTAACAAAGCACGGGAGCTTCTCATCAGTTGTTCCAGACTGATGGTTTCAGTTGCCGGTTAGACATGAGGTTTTTCAGGCTACGAAAGACAAAACATGAACTCCTGTCATACAGTTATTGAAACACATTCACAGAAACATTTTTAATTAATGGCTGTGGTTACTTCTAAAAAAAAAAAAGGGCGATCTTTATGAAATGTTGGCTAACCATATGGATAAAGTTACACAGTCAGAAATGAACAGCAGTAATTCAGGCTATTTATCCCATTTTAGTAGAAAAACTGGAAGTTTATTTTTCACCAGGATGTTCATACATTCATAAATGTCACAGTGCCAAACTAAATATGTAGTTTGTAAGCTACATTTTTACATCCAAATTTAAAAATTTAAGAACATTTAGGTTACAAACTAAATATTTAGTTTTCTAATTTAGCTCCAACTTATTTAATTTGAAACTGACTTTTCTGAAAGAAAGAAAGAATAACATGGTGAAAATATGACCCAGAAAAATCAAAACCCATTTTTTCAGGTTGCACTGAAAAAAAAAGACTGAAGCTCTGACTTAAGAAAACTGAATTCATTTAATGCATGAAGTTTCTCAAACTTTTAGTCAGTTTGTTTAACTTAATATAAACTTACTATATTTACTTGGATAAACTTAATTTGAGGATTTCTAACAATTTACATTCTAAGTTGGATCACCTATTTTCTTTCTTAGAAAACGTTGACTGTCACTTTACAAACAGCCCTTTTATGTTTGCTCTAAACTAAATATTTAGTTTATAAATAAAATATTTAGCTCCAAATTAAACTCCATTTGTATTCTGTTTAGTTCAGGATGAAATATTTATATTACAAACCCAACTGTCACACAAACATTTCTGAGTTTTCCTGAGATTTCTGAAAATGAAATCTGGAGTCTCTACAAGCTTTGCTGCTCAAACATCTGTGAACATCAGTTTTCATAAATAGACTAAGGTCTGGACTTTGACTAGACCACTTTAACACACGGCTCCGCTCCATGATGCAGGTTGTTGTCTAAAGACCTGCATCAGCTGTTCTTCGCTTGACTGACACTGGATTTAATTTGGGGTTTTGGAGTAAAAGGGGCTTGAGAAACAAAAGCGTGCCACACTTTTCAGATTTTATTTGAAAAATTTGTGCTGTTCTGTCCAATCAAACCCAGTAAGGCTGAAGTTCAGAAGGAGACAAATTGAGGAAACAATGGAGGGAGAAGAAACGTTTTCAATCCGTCTGGAGAAATGAAGCAAAACCTGAAGATGAAAAAAGGCAGCTTCTTCATCCAACCATCATCCAACCATCATCCGACCATCATCCAACCATCATCCAACCATCATCCAACCATCATCCAACATCATCCAACCATCATCCATCATCTGACCATCCTCCATCCATCATCCGACCATCATCCAAACATCATCCATCCATCATCCGACCATCATCCAACCATCATCCATCCATCATCCAACCATCATCCAACCATCATCCAATCATCATCCAACCATCATCCGACCATCATCCAACCATCATCCAACCATCATCCAACCATCATCCGACCATCATCCGACCATCATCCATCCATCATCCAACCATCATCCACCCATCATCCAACCATCATCCAACCATCATCCAACCATCATCCGACCATCATCCAACCATCATCCGACCATCATCCACCCATCATCCGACGATCATCCATCCATCATCCGACCATCATCCAACCATCATCCGACCATCATCCATCATCCGACCATCATCCAACCATCATCCATCCATCATCCGACCATCATCCGACCATCATCCAACCATCATCCGACCATCATCCATCATCCGACCATCATCCACCCATCATCCGACGATCATCCATCCATCATCCGACCATCATCCAACCATCATCCGACCATCATCCATCATCCGACCATCATCCAACCATCATCCATCCATCATCCGACCATCATCCAACCATCATCCATCCATCATCCACCATCCATCCATCATCTGACCATCATCCGACCATCATCCAACCATCATCCGACCATCATCCAACCATCATCCAACCATCATCCATCCATCATCCACCATCCATCCATCATCTGACCATCATCCAACCATCATCCAACCATCATCCGACCATCATCCGACCATCATCCATCCATCATCCAACCATCATCCAACCATCATCCAACCATCATCCGACCATCATCCATCCATCATCCACCCATCATCCAACCATCATCCAACCATCATCCAACCATCATCCAACCATCATCCAACCATCATCCGACCATCATCCAACCATCATCCGACCATCATCCATCATCCGACCATCATCCACCCATCATCCGACCATCATCCATCCATCATCCGACCATCATCCAACCATCATCCGACCATAATCCAACCATCATCCGACCATCATCCATCATCCGACCATCATCCAACCATCATCCATCCATCATCCGACCATCATCCAACCATCATCCACCCATCATCCGACCATCATCCACCCATCATCCGACCATCATCCACCCATCATCCAACCATCATCCGACCATCATCCAACCATCATCCGACCATCATCCATCATCTGACCATCCTCCATCCATCATCTGACCATCATCCAACCATCATCCACCCATCATCCGACCATCATCCAACCATCATCCATCCATCATCCATCCATCATCCGACCATCATCCAACCATCATCCACCCATCATCCGACCATCATCCATCCATCATCCATCCATCATCCGACCATCATCCAACCATCATCCAACCATCATCCGACCATCATCCAACCATCATCCGACCATCATCCATCATCCAACCATCATCCACCCATCATCCGACCATCATCCATCCATCATCCGACCATCATCCAACCATCATCCGACCATCATCCAACCATCATCCGACCATCATCCATCATCCGACCATCATCCACCCATCATCCAACCATCATCCACCCATCATCCAACCATCATCCAACCATCATCCAACCATCATTCAACCATCATCCATCCATCATCCGACCATCATCCGACCATCATCCACCCATCATCCAACCATCATCCACCCATCATCCAACCATCATCCAACCATCATCTGACCATCATCCAACCATCATCCAACCATCATCTGACCATCATCCAACCATCATCCATCATCATCCATCCATCATCCGACCATCATCCAACCATCATCCACCCATCATCCGACCATCATCCAACCATCATCCATCATCATCCATCCATCATCCGACCATCATCCAACCATCATCCACCCATCATCCGACCATCATCCATCCATCATCCAATCATCATCCAACCATCATCCATCCATCATCCAACCATCATCCAACCATCATCCATCCATCATCCACCATCCATCCATCATCTGACCATCCTCCATCCATCATCCAACCATCATCCAACCATCATCCAACCATCATCCGACCATCATCCATCCATCATCCATCCATCATCCGACCATCATCCAACCATCATCCATCCATCATCCACCATCCATCCATCATCTGACCATCCTCCATCCATCATCCGACCATCATCCAACCATCATCCGACCATCATCCAACCATCATCCAACCATCATCCATCCATCATCCACCATCCATCCATCATCTGACCATCATCCGACCATCATCCAACCATCATCCGACCATCATCCAACCATCATCCAACCATCATCCATCCATCATCCACCATCCATCCATCATCTGACCATCATCCGACCATCATCCAACCATCATCCAACCATCATCCAACCATCATCCGACCATCATCCGACCATCATCCAACCATCATCCGACCATCATCCACCCATCATCCAACCATCATCCACCCATCATCCGACCATCATCCATCCATCATCCGACCATCATCCATCCATCATCTGACCATCATCCACCCATCATCCGACCATCATCCACCCATCATCCGACCATCATCCATCCATCATCCGACCATCATCCATCCATCATCCAACCATCATCCAACCATCATCCATCCATCATCCTTCCATCATCCGACCATCATCCAACCATCATCCATCCATCATCCGACCATCATCCGACCATCATCCGACCATCATCCAACCATCATCCAACCATCATCCGACCATCATCCGACCATCATCCAACCATCATCCGACCATCATCCACCCATCATCCAACCATCATCCACCCATCATCCGACCATCATCCATCCATCATCCGACCATCATCCATCCATCATCTGACCATCATCCACCCATCATCCGACCATCATCCACCCATCATCCGACCATCATCCATCCATCATCCGACCATCATCCATCCATCATCCAACCATCATCCAACCATCATCCATCCATCATCCTTCCATCATCCGACCATCATCCAACCATCATCCATCCATCATCCGACCATCATCCGACCATCATCCGACCATCATCCAACCATCATCCGACCATCATCCAACCATCATCCAACCATCATCCAACCATCATCCAACCATCATCCAACCATCATCCATCCATCATCCGACCATCATCCGACCATCATCCATTCATCATCCCTTTCGGGTCAGGAGGTCCTGTGTGAGAGTTGGGGTCTGAGGGAAAACGACTAGAACCGGGACACTCCAGGTGAGTCCAGGTGAATCCTGTTTCTTCCAGATGAGCCCAGGTGCATCCAGGTGAGTCCGGGTGAGTTCAAGTAAGTCCAGGAGAGTCCTGGTGAGTCCAGGTGAGTCCAGGTGAGTCCAGGTGACTCCAGGTGAGTCCGGGTGAGTCCGATGAGTCTGATGAGTCCAGGTGAGACCGGTGAGTCCGGATGAGTCCGATGAGTCCAGGTGAGTCCCGGTGACTCCAGATGAGTCCGGTGAGTCCAGGTGAGTCCAGGTGAGTCCGGTGAGTCCGGATGAGTCAGATGAATCCAGGTGACTCCAGATGAGTCCGGTGAGTCCAGGTGAGTCCAGGTGAGTCCGGATGAGTCAGATGAATCCAGGTGAGTCCCGGTGACTCCAGATGAGTCCGGTGAGTCCAGGTGAGTCCGGGTGAGTCCGGAGAGTCCAGGTGAGTCCATGTGCGTCCGGGTGAATCCGGTGAGTCCAGGTGAGTCCAGGTGAGTCCGGATGTGTCAGATGAATCCAGGTGAGTCCCGGTGACTCCAGATGAGTCCGGTGAGTCCAGGTGAGTCCGGGTGAGTCCGGAGAGTCCAGGTGAGTCCATGTGCGTCCGGGTGAGTCCAGGTGAGTCCAGGTGAGTCTAGGTAAATCCAGGTGAGTCCAGCTGCGTTCAGGTGTTTCTCCGATCCGGTTCCTTCCATTAAAATCAGTAAATAGAAGCAACCTTTATTGCCCCACAGAGGGGAAAATCATTAGGGCAGAAATGGGCGGGGCCTAAATGTCACATGAAAGTTAAAGTATCTTTAGCATCTTCAAAAGTTAAAAGTGGAAGAAGAACAAATCTCTGAGGACCTGAAACAAATTAAAGTAAATAGATTTTATGTCATAGAATAAATTGTGTTAAATCTGTACTCAAGGCTTCAGCACAGTGCATCCGGTGGAGGACCAGACTTTGACTAGGCCGTTGATTCCTGCTGCGTATCGTGGCTGTGTTTGGGTCATACTGCTCCATGTCTCAGGAAACAGGAAACTTTCTCCTGTGGCTCCGGTTATTTCCTGTCCTCTGAATGATAACTCAGCGTTCAGCAAAGATGGAACAATAAAGTTCCAACAACTCATCTCATGATGAACCAGAGTCACCAAACCCTGGAGAGTTTTCCTCAGAGCAGAATAGACCCGGTCCAGTTTGGACCGCCAGCAGAACCATCACAACCACTCTAACCAGGTCACAGGAAGCTGAGCTCGCCCTGACCCAGTTACTCTTTCCCAGTTTTTCCATAATCCCAGTTTAACTCTGAGGATTTTCCCAGGATTAGCTCAGCATGGTGATGGTTCTGACCCGGTTAAAGCTTCAGAACCTTTTGGTTCCAAACATGTTCTCCATCCAGCAGTTTCCTCTCACTGCTGAATGACTTCCTGTTTTCTGTCCAATCACAGCCCAGACACTCCTCAGGTCACGTTTTTCATATTTCCCATCAGCCACTTAAATTTCAAGATTTTTCCAGATGGATGCCATTTATCTGAGCCTTTCAAACTAATTCTTGCCATGAAATGTTCCCCATTTCCATGACTCATGAACTTTGTGCCACATCATCTGTCCAAACAATGCTAAAGCGATCAAATGTAACAGAATCAGGAAAGGAGAATGTTTTAGTTAGCGAGTCTCAGAGCAGGAGAAGAAGAGAGATCAATGTCTCAACATTAGCGTTAGCTTCAGCTAAGTATGAAATGTTTCTATCATTTTGGGATTAACATCTGCTATTTTTATTTATTGTTTTTTAATAATAATTTTATTTTTTTCTCTGTCTATTTTTTTTATTCTTCTTGTGGCTCTAGTGACAGTAGGCTGACAGGAAGGGGGGAAGACATGCGGGAAATGTCGGCGGGTCCAGGAATCGAACCAGCGACGGCCACGTCGAGGACTAAGGGCCTCCAAATATGGGTTGCACTATCCACTACGCCACCACAGCAGCTGCTAGTTAACGTGTTTAGCTGTATAGCATCAGCTTCTGCTAACTGTTTAACTGATTCTCTGCAAACATCTAGTCTTCATTTGACCTTTGACCTGCTGGGAGCTTCATAACTCCATCTGCTCTACTTTAGGTCATGGCAGCCAGCCTGGTTGAGGAGCCAGATCAGGTTTCTGGGTGGAACTTCAAACGGAAATATTCTCAAAATGTGATTAAAAACATGCTAAAGAATAATTTAAAATCATTTATTCTTATTAAAAACATGTTAAAGAATAATTTAAAATCATTTATTCTTATTAAAAACATGTTAAAGAATAATTTAAAATCATTTATTCTTATTAAAAACATGTTAAAGAATCATTTAAAATCATTATTCTTATTAAAAACATGTTAAAGAATCATTTTAAACCATTTCCTCATGAAAACGTTGTGATTTCAGCTCCTTCTGAGTTCTGGATCTGATCACAGAAACAAAATAAAGCAAAATGAAGAGCAGCAGAAATATTTATTCACTTTACATCAAGTAACTACATTTCCCATGATGCAATTGCAGCTTTCTGTAGAACCATAAAAACAGAAAGAAATGGACAATATTAATTTCTGATATTGAAGAAATATCTTACATTACACATTTTATTTATTTATCATAATTTTATTTATGATAAAAACATATTTATAACTTTGTACTTGTTTTCCAGTCAGACTGAAGTGAGATTAATAATCCTGAATAAGTGTTTTTATTTTTTATATTCTCTTTGTTTTTATGAATTAAATGTTTAATTTTAAACTAATTCATGTAAAATCAGGTAACAAATAAAGTGGCAGGAAAAGTAAATCTGCTCCCGTTTACTTTGTAAACATCATATTTTTAATCATCCTGAACATTAAATCAAACATTTATCATAATATTTGATCTCTGTCTACAAGTTTCCATGTTGACCTTTGACCCTGAAGCTCCTCCCTCTTGAGGAGGTTCTGGCTCTCCAGTCCAGATCGGGTCAGAGTTTCCTGCCAGTCTGTGGCGCCCCCTGGTGGCCAGCTCAACACCAGCTGCTGTAAAAGGCAGGTCAAAGGTCAACGTGGTGGCATCAGCAGCCGGCCCAGGTGAGTCAGAACCAGGTGCTTCACGCCGCCGGCCGGCTTCGCCCGAGTTGCAGTGATGCATGCTGGGAGATCCGGCCTGGAGGAAGGAGAAGTCAGACCAGAACCAGAACCAGAGCCAGGATCAAAACCAGAACCAGAACCGGAACCGGAACAGGAACCTGGTTCTGGTTCCGGTTCTGTTGTTGGAAACTAAAAAGTAAAACCTGAATCTGAAACGACGCTTTGAACGTTTTTGTTGTTTCAAATATTTTTACATTTTCAAATCATTTTTTCTGTTTATTTTTTCAGACCATATTTTCCGGTCGGCCGGTCTCTGGATCCGGGGAGGTTCTGGGATCAGAACCAGAACCCTGAGGAGGATAAAAACCCAGATTTCCTGCTGAGAGATGATCAGCAGGAGAGCCAATCAGAAAGCATCAAGAAGCAGAGTTGGGGTTACCTGGCAACCCTGTGGAGGGGGGCAGGAATGCGGCGGCCCCCTGGGGCTCCGGGCCCCTCCGGCCCCCCGGGGCCCCGCAGCCTCCTGGACAGCATGGAGAGAGAATCTGTGTAGACGAGACGACGGCGGCCGGACCTGATGGGACAGAGGGGACAGGTGGCCAGCTGGGGGCAGAGACACGAAGAGGAGACGCTTCAAACCCAGGCAGGCTAATGATGCTAATGATGCTAATGATGCTAACAGAGCAATAGCAGAAACCTGGTAAACATGCTATTCATTCACAGCTTCACAGCAGATATTCAGTTCACTAACTGAATATTTAGAATATTTAGCTAAATACACAAATATGAAGCTGATCTACAAATATTTTGAATATTTGAAGCTAAATATTGAAATATTTATTTTGGATTGAGTTTCCTGCTCATTGAGCTGTGATTGGACAAACCACAGGACATCCAGTCTGGGTTCAGAGCCTCTCCGTTTATTGAACCTGACAATCAGGAGACATTAGCATGAGCACATAGCATGTGCTTCAGTTCTCCAGCACGATCTATATAAAATAATAGTGTTAGCATCCATTAAATGTTATAAAGGTGTAATAACAACTCAAATGAAAACATCCAAACGAGAATCATTAAGGAAAAATTTACATTTGAACAATATAAATGACAGGATTCCAATGGATTATAAAACTTGTTTCTCTCTAATGGAACGAATAACAAAAGGGAAGAGAAAATAAATAATTTGATACTAATGATCCTGGAGGACCCTGAACCAAAGAAGAAGAAATGAGGCGGAGCTGGAGGACCAGAAATAAATACATTAAAGAACCTGTTTTATTAACACAGACCTTCTAAAATTGATTTATATTAGTAAACTATTCAGCTACAAATTTATAGCTAAATGTTTAGAGTGAATTTAGTTTTCTTTGTTTTCTGCTCACTTTTCATTCACTGTTTTATTAAAATAACTAAGTTCCCTAAAGTAGTGCTGTATTTGTTTTCCTGAACTTAGTTTCCTGTTTTTTAGTTGTGTAAAATACATCAGTGCATAAATAAAAATTGCATATTTGGTCATTTAATTTTAATTAAATTTATTTTTTATCTCAATCTGAATTTCTGAAACACAGAAAGTTTTGTGTTTGACTTTTGTCACCATTTCTGTTTCAAAATGTTCTTACTGGTCTTTGTTAATAAAAAAGCTGAACTGCATTAAAAATGAACAATCAATCAATCAATCAATCAATCAATCAATCAATCAATCAATCAATCAATCAATCAATCAATCAAATGTTATTAGTAGCACATTTCAGCATCAAGGCTTTTCAAAGAGCTTCACATCTAACAACAGTATTTTAAAGTCTATTCTTTGAGCTACAGGGAGCCAGTGGAGAGACTTTAAAACTGGTGTTATGTGCTCTATCTTCCTGGTTTTAGTGAGAACTCCAGCAGCAGCATTCTGGATCAGCTGCAGCTGTTTGATTGATTTGTTGAACAGACCTGTGAAGACGCTGTTACAATAATCAATACAACTGAAGATAAATGCATGGATGAGTTTCTCTAGATCTGGCTGAGACATTAGTCCTTTAATCCTGGAAATGTTCTTCAGGTGATAGAAGGCCGACTTTGTAATTTTACGTTTTAGCAGATTTTAAACGACGCCCTCATGTCGCTGCAGCTCCACTGCTCGCCGCTGAGGGGCAGCATCGAGCCGGAGCCTGTTTCGGGCCCCAGAGGATATAAATCGGGCCGTGTGGCCCCCAGGGGCCCCGCCACGACAAGCCTCAGACCTACTTCTGCTTTAATTGGACCATTTCTCAGCTCCAGAACTTTCTGTGATCCGGTTTTATTTGGCTCTGATTTTATGAGGCAGCTTTTCACCTGCAGCGTTTTTACTGCTGCTGTGATTTATTGGAAGTCTGTAGAAACATTATTTATATATAAAATGTAACGTTAGTTTTCATTTTTAGTGCAAAGTAGAGTTTAATTCATAAAATAAATTTTAATCACAAAATATTGGCAGGATGGCATAAATAAATCAATTAATTAGAAATCAGAGTAAAAATCAATCAATCAATACAACTTACATACAGACCAAAATATTCTCAGATATTCTTATGTTCTTATGTAGGAAATTCAAAAACACCGAGTCAGTTTATTATAAATAGCATCAGTGAACAGAATTTATTCTTTATTAGGATGTTTATGTGACTTCCAGAAAAAACACCCTGTTCTCCACAAAACCTAAACTTTCTTTCATAAAATTGTTTTGTTTTGTGTTGAAATAAAAACAACATTTTATTGATCATAAAAATTGATTACTCACCGAGACGAAGGTTGCCATGGTGACGCTGCTGCTCTCCTGATGCTGCGGAGGAGAAAAGTGATGAAGAGGACGGACGCAAGCTCTGGTGGCTGGCGCTGCGCTGACGTCATCGGGGCGGGGCTAAACACAATGACGTAATCATGTGAAAAACTTCCTCAGATTAAGGATTACAGTCATAATCCCGCATATCTACACTGTAAAAACAGACAGAAACACTTTGCTTTGTCCGTCTGTCCGTCCTGCAGTTTAGTTCATTACATCTCCACAAGAGATGTAATGAACTAAACTGGTTCTGAAGGAAACCAGAACCGGCCCGTCGGTTCTGGTTGATCAATGTTCAGTTGCTGGTTTTTGGTTTCAGGCCAACCGTCTCAATCCTTTGTGGCTAAAATAAAAACTTTACAGTTTCTCTGTAAGGCGAAACGTTTCTTCTTCTTCTCAGAGCTTCGTCACTTCCTGTCCTGCAGCTGGACCTTGTTTGGTTCTGCTGATTGGTGGAGCCACCGACAGCTGAACACAGCATGATGCTGCCACTACCATGCCTGACCAGCCCAGCTACTTGGTGTCTGTTTTATCGCAGCAGCTTCTTCCTTTGTCTGGGAGGAATAATAATAATAATAACAATAATAACAATAATAATAATAATAATAATAATAATAATAATAATAATAATAATAATAATAATAATAATAATGATGATAATAACATTAATAATGATAATAATAATAATGATGATGATGATGATGATGATGATATAATAATAATGATGATGATGATGATGATGATGATGATGATAATAATAACATTAATAATGATAATAATAATAATGATGATGATGATGATGATAATAATGATAATAATAATAATAATAATAATGATAATAATAATAATAATAATGATGATGATGATGATGATGATGATGATGATGATAATAATAACATTAATAATGATAATAATAATAATAATGATGATGATGATGATGATGATGATGATATTATTAACTTTTATAATGATTATTATAATAATAATGATGATGATGATGATGATGATGATAATAATGATAATAATAATAATAATAATAATAATAATAATAATAATGATGATAATAATAATAATAATGATAATAACATTAATAATGATAATAATAATAATAATAATAATAACAATAATAATTATAAGAATAATAATAATCATAATAATAATAATAATGATGATAATAATAATGATAATAATAACATTAATAATGATAATAATAATAATAATAATAATAATTATTATTATTATTATTATTATTATTATTATTATTATTATTATTATTATTATAATAATAATAATAATAATAATAATAATAATAATAATAATAATAATAATAATAATAATAATAATGATAATAATAATCTCATGAAGGATAAAATAGATCATTAAAGGTCTTAAATGAAGGCAGGTTGGATGTGTCCATAATGAGTTCCCAGCAGATTTAAATGTGTTTTGGTTACATTTGTTGTCCCCCCCTCCCCCTCTCCTCCCCCCTCCACCACTAAAGGGTGTTAATGTGCTCGTTCTGCCCCCTGGTGGCAGCCCGAGGAACCAGCAGCAGCTGCTTTGACTCTCAAAGCAGCTGCTGCTTTCAGCCGACGCCCCGCTCAGCTTCCTGCTGCTCCTGCTCTACAGAAACCACAGAAGAAGAACTCCAGCAGGGACGAACTCCGCACACAGAACCAGGAAGCATCGAACCCGATCATAAACCTTCATCAAAGATTATAATCTGGATTAAAAACTCAGACAGTTTCTATTCTCTATAACATCTATTCTACCTACATCTTGATCCACAGATTCCTCTCAGCCTGGCCCTGCAGAGGTCAGAGGTCACACGGCTACAGAGAGAAATTTGCTACAATATTATTTTACTTAAAGAACATGTTTCAAAAAATGTAAATAAAAAAAGAAACGATTTAAAAAGTGAAACTTTATCAAACTTCTTAATCAAAACAAATTTTTATGCTATAGTTGAACTCATTTATGCAGTTTGGTATTTGATTTTTTCAGATTTTGTCTGTTCAGAAGTTTTATGAGACTTTCCCGAAACTGACAGGTAGAAATACGTCACCTAGAGCAGCAGAGGAGCAGAATGTGAAAAACACAATCTGAAAAGACTGCAGTTCTATCATAAACAATGTTTGAAATTATTTCAAAATTAAAGTTAATTAAGTTCTTAATTTAAAAGAAACTTATTTAAAGACAATTAGAAAAAACAAAACCAGAAAAAATTTAATCTGAAAAATGTTAATTTGAATAAATTAAATCAGATATTTTTTAAAATCAAATTTGAATTTTTTTTCTTTTGAACATTTTGTTTGCTTTTACAATAATTTTGGAACAATTTCTCTAATGCTGCGTTCAGGGGAGTCAGACATTTTCCTTCAGATGAATATTCTAAATATTTTAAATATGGTTCCAGAGAATCGCAGCAAATTCTAGAAAAATGTCGAGTTTCGGGCGTGCTGCGGTGGCGTAGAGGACAGCGCGACCCACGTTTGGAGGCCTTCAGTCCTCGACGCGACCGTCGCGGGTTCGATTCCCAGACCCGACGACATTTGCCGCATGTCTTTCCCCCTCTACCTCCCTCTTTCCTGTCAGCCTATGTCATATAAGGGACACTAGAGCCCACAAAAAGACCCCCTGGAGGGGGGAAAAAAATATCTAGAAAAATGTCGAGTTTTATCCCAAGATTTTAAAAGTTGAAGATGTTCTGCTGTTTCACGAGGAAAGAACGTCTTCAGGCGCCGCCACGTGACCTCTGACCTCAGCTCCTCATGCAAACTTCTTCCAAATCAGCTGCTGACTTTGACTGACAAATGTTTCATTTCCATAAGAGAAGAAGAAGGAAGCGTCTGGAGGACAGACTGCCAGCGGCCACACAGCAGGTCGGACCGTTTCCTCCTCAGGAATAATTTCGTTCTGATTCTACGGGATTCATTTTTATCATCTGAGTTTATTTCACAGGCTGAAGATATTTAAAGTAGATAAATATTCCATCATTATTTGTTTAGATGAGACTTTGTTCAGCTGATGTTTGGTGGAAAATTTAAAAAAGATTTTTACATTTTAATTGAAAAATGACTAATCAAATTAAACACTAATAAAAAAACGTCAAACTACATCAAAACAAACTAAATCATCTGTTTTTATATGAATGAGAAGTTTTTAATGACACTGTTACTAACATTGTTATTATTTGTTGTTTCCAGAGCCATGAGTCCGGCGCCGCGCCTCGTCGTCCTGCTGCTGGCGGCTCGGATCGCAGGTAAAACATGAAATCTGCTTTTCGGACGGTTTCCTTTCCTTCTGCAGTTCGTCCAGAATCCTGGACGAACTGACCGACCAAACTCTTTCCTCTGGAAATAATCTCTTATTACTATTATTGATCAGGTATTTCAGCCTGTCGGCTGCAGAGCTGCTTCCATACGGAGGTAAATTGGGGCCAAAAAGTTTGTTCAAAAGAAAAAAAAAATGAAACTGAAAAAAAAATTTCTCCAAACTAATTTTCAGATTCAACTTTTTATTTCTGATTCACAAAACTTTTTTTTCAGATAAAAATAGTTTTCTCAGTTTTAAATAGTTTTTATTTTGAACAAACTTTATGGCCCATATTTAGCTCCATACTTTAAAATGCCCTGAAGCTTTTAAAGCACAGTGTGTGTTTAGTTATGCTACACACGTAACTGCAGCTTTAAGTAAAAATATCTGTTTATACATGCAGGATAATTTCATGTTTTGGTCAAATGGACCTTCAGTAACATCTCAATGAATGAAGGTATTTTAAAGTTTTCAGAGTCGGAACCAGAGGGAAGCTGAAAATCAAAATCACTCTTTTTATATCAGCTAAAGTTTTATTTTAATTCAGTTAGAAATAATAAAACTAGTAGGGATTTTTATATAAAGGTTGATTTTATTTTTCTGCAAAAAGGCTTTAGAAAACTTAAAGCACGTTATTTCACTGAATATTTCTTCATAGACTGACATAAAAATGCTAAGGCGCTAATTTATTTGGCTGCTTTGTAAACTTTCAGTTAACTACTGTTTATATTCATGCTCTTATTTTGAAATCCGTTTACATCAATCAATCAAATGTTATTAGTATCACATTTCAGCATCAAGGCTTTTCAAAGAGCTTCACATCAAATCAAACACAGAATCAATAATCAAAACACGACATTAAATCAGGTTCCGTCAATAAATTTATAATTGATCACGTTTCTAATAAAACTCTAAACAAGTGGGTTTTTAGTTGAGATTTAAAGGAAGTCAGTGTTTCAGCTGTTTTACAGTTTTCTGGAAGTTTGTTCCAGATTTGTGGTGCATAGATGCTGAATGTCGCTTCTCCTCGTTTGGTTCTGGTTCTGGGGATGCAGAGCAGAACCAGAACCAGAACCTGAGAGTTCTGGAAGGTTGATACAACAGCAGCAGATCTTTAATGTATTGTGGTGTTAAACCATTCAGTGATTTATAAACTAACAACAGTATTTTAAAGTCTATTCTTTGAGCTACAGGGAGCCAGTGGAGGGACTTTAAAACTGGTGTTATGTGCTCTATCTTCCTGGTTTTAGTGAGAACTCCAGAGTTTCTCTAGATCTGGCTGAGACATTAGTCCTTTAATCCTGGAAATGTTCTTCAGGCGATAGAAGGCTGTCTTTGTAACTGTCTTTATGTGGCTCTGAAGGTTCAGGTCAGAGTCCATCACTACTCTCAGCAGCTGCGTTTCCTTTCTTTATTGAGCAACTAGAAAGTATTTAACAGATGAATGAGGAAAAGAAAACTCAACACCGACGGAACAAACAGCCAGGAAGTTCATTAGACAAACAGAAGAAAAAACTCACCATGAGTGATGGAGGCTCCAACGTCGCTAAGAGCTTCAGCGTTAGTGTCTGCTAAATACCGTTTTGGCATAGCATTTTAGCATTAGCTTTTGCTAAATGCTGTTTTGGTTTAGCATTTTAGCATTAGCAGAACTGATGTCCATGAGTAGTGCTTGAGAGTTAGCCCAGCTAATGTTCAGCTAGCAGTGCCCACTTGTTGGGAAACGACCCAACACAGTCAGGTTCAGTTAACTTCCTCTGATGATGAAGGTTGAAGGGAAAGACATCAAACACCTAACCCTAACCGTTGGTTCCCTTCCAGTCCTGACGGTTCTCAGACTTTCAGAAAACTGTAAACTGGATGAACATTTCTGATGCTTTGAGTTTTAACTTCAGCAGATCTTTTCTGCTTTACAGCATCTCAAACACTCACCAATGCTGGCCAGGATTTCAGAGTCGTTTTTCCAGAAAACATCGCCTACTACCACCCTTCTGATGCCCGAAACAAGATCTGGGTCACCGCTCTGCATAACAACACATCCGTCACAGTGTCATCAGCCAACAGTGAACATCAACTGAACGCTAGTCAAACTACAAGTTTTAATGTGATCCAAGAACTCGGCAGGCTAATGATTAATGAGACTAACGCTTCTGATCCGTTCAAGGTTTTCAGCATCTCTGACAAAACCGTTCATATTACCAGCAACAAGGACATCATCGTCCAAGCCATCAGCAGCAGAGGAAGAAGCACACAGTCAGCTCTGGTTATACCAACAACCAAACTCAGTAGCAAGTACTTCATCCCACCGGTACCTGAGATTGAAGGAACCACTAGTGGAGGGGCTCCTGTGGCAAATGTTACAGAGAGAGCCCCGTTCAGACTCATCATCGTCAACCCTAATGAACCCAAAGCATCTGTAACCATTAAAGGTGGAGAGGAAGTCTCGATAGACATAGAGTCAGGCAGGGCTGCTCAAATCTGGGTGAAAAATGACAACAAGACTCAGTACGTTGAAGCAAATAAAGGCGTGGCGGTTTTCTTCAGCCACCCCTGTGCCATTCAGCACCAATGCAGCTGCGGCCTACTGCATGCCATGGTGCCTCCGGCCAAGAACAACACCATGAGGTTCCCCATTCCTCCAGTTCTGGACCAGCCAGTGTCCATTCTGCGGTCCGATAAAGAAACCAGAGAACGGATTACTTTCAGTTCTTCCTCAGCGGTCGTGGAATCAGCAGGCACGGCCATCGTCTACTGGCCCAGCCTACTCCTCACACTGGTCCCAGTAGAAGAGTTCGGCAGCTGTTTTGTGGTCCAATTCATCGAGGGAAAGGAAAACGTTATCATCATCGTGGTCCACAAGAGCCACCAGCAGGGAATTCACATCGGGAAAGATCCTCTGGAGGAAGGAGAATGGCAGGAGCTGAAGGGAACCGAATACTTCTCAACCAATCACAGCATTTCATCTACAACTGTCGTCTGGCACAATGCCACCAACATGGCCGTCTACCAGATCTACAAGCACAACGACACCTGGATTGGGAACCCAGCACCTGTTGTCAGCGCCAACCCAGGTAAGGACGAACACCAGATCCTCCAATCAGAGCAGAATCACCTGGAACTCCCATCCATCCATCCATCATCCATCCATCATCCATCCTTCATCCATCCATCCAACCATCCATCCATCATCCAACCATCCATCATCCATCCATCCATCATCCATCCATCCAACCATCCATCCATCCATCCATCCAACCATCCATCCATCTGTTCATCCATCCATCCATCATCCAACCATCATCCATCCATCCTTCATCCATCCATCCAACCATCCATCCATCATCCATCCTTCATCCATCCATCCTTCATCCATCCATCCTTCATCCATCCATCCATCCTTCATCCATCCATCCATCCAACCATCCATCCATCATCCATCCTTCATCCATCCATCCATCCTTCATCCATCCATCCAACCATCCATCCATCATCCATCCTTCATCCATCCATCCTTCATCCATCCATCCATCCATCCATCATCCATCCATCCATCATCCATCCATCCATCCTTCATCCATCCATCCAACCATCCATCCATCATCCATCCTTCATCCATCCATCCATCCATCATCCATCCATCCATCCTTCATCCATCCATCCATCCAACCATCCATCCATCATCCATCCTTCATCCATCCATCCATCCATCATCCATCCATCCATCCTTCATCCATCCATCCATCCAACCATCCATCCATCATCCATCCTTCATCCATCCATCCTTCATCCATCCATCCATCCATCATCCATCCATCCATCATCCATCCATCCATCCTTCATCCATCCATCCATCCAACCATCCATCCATCATCCATCCTTCATCCATCCATCCATCCATCATCCATCCATCCATCCTTCATCCATCCATCCATCCAACCATCCATCCATCATCCATCCTTCATCCATCCATCCATCCATCATCCAACATCCAACCATCCATCCATCCATCATCCATCCATCATCCATCCATCCATCATCCATCCATCCAACCGTCCATCCATCATCCAACCATCCATCCAACCATCCATCCATCATCCAACCATCCATCATCCATCCATCCAACCGTCCATCCATCATCCAACCATCCATCATCCATCCATCCATCATCCATCCATCCAACCATCCATCCATCTGTTCATCCATCCATCCATCATCCAACCATCATCCATCCATCCTTCATCCATCCATCCAACCATCCATCCATCATCCATCCTTCATCCATCCATCATCCATCCATCCTTCATCCATCCATCCATCCTTCATCCATCCATCATCCATCCTTCATCCATCCATCCATCCTTCATCCATCCATCCAACCATCCATCCATCATCCATCCTTCATCCATCCATCCATCCATCATCCATCCATCCAACAAACAGTGGACCTTCTCTAAGGTCTGTGTGTTCATGTCAGATTTCAGGGGCTGCGTTTCAACTCCAGAGGAGATGAAGATCCTCCCTGAAGCAGAGAGCTGGCAGGAATCGATCCGATCCTGTAAGAACCACAGCATGGATCTCATCAGCCTCTCCAGCGAGGCTCTCCAAAAACAAAGCTGCCAAATTCTGCGTGGAAACGACACTAAGCAAGTGTGGATCGGCACGCGTCGCAGCTCGCTGACCCGAGACTGGTACTGGCTGAACGAAAGCGACTTCAACAACACCAACTGGGCCCACAGCGAACCCGGAGACGTCAACGAAGGCCAGTGCGCCGTCATGAGTCTGGACGGCGACGGCAACTGTGGCTGGAAGGCCCGCAACTGCTGCGAGGACGCCCGGCCGCTCTGCTACGCCGCGCCACAGTTCCTGCAGATAAACTGAACCAGAGGCTTCCTGCTCCCGGTTCTGGTTAGGTCAGAACCGAGCCACTGATACCATCACTATAGGCATCAGGAAACGCTCTCATAGATAGTTAAACCGGTTTATTTGGGTCAGTCCCAACGAGCCGTTATTGTACGGAGGGCTGAGTGTGACGTAAAATATAAATATATGAACAGCAATGATATACAATAAACTACATAAAGCAAGCTTCAGCTCACAAGCTAAATATTTAGTTTGAAAGCTACACAGTTAGCCAGCAAGCTAAATAGTTTTTCTATGGGTTCAAGCTACATATTTAGCTAGAAAATTTAGCTTTCAAGTTACATACTTAGCTTGAAAGCTAAATACTTAGTTTTGCAAAAATATTTAGCTTGGAAGCTAAATACTTAGTTTTGCAAAAATATTTAGCTTGGAAGCTAAATACTTAGTTTTGCAAAAATATTTAGCCTTGAAGCTACATAGTTAGCTTCCAAGCTAACTATTTAGCTCCAAGGTAAATAAGTAATATCAGCACTTGCTGATAATGAGACATAAAGAAAATACAGAGATCGACCAGAACCAGATTTTATTTTATAATTCATGATGTCAAACGTTCCGAGTTAAATATTTAATTAGCATGCTAAATATTTAGCTTGCTAAATGAATTATTAGCTCCATACTTTAACTGTGTTAAATGATATCAATATTTCCTCATAACTTTTATCATTTCTATTGAAACATCTATGAAAGACCAGATTTTAGATTAAATTTAAAGTTCAAATTATGTTAACGGGTGTAAAGGAACTGGACCGAAAACTGGTCAACAATTAAAGTTAAGATGAAAATCTGATCAACAGTTTTCTGTTTTTGTTTAGACTTTTTTCTCTCGACTCAGATTTAATATTTTATCCCATTTAAATAAGAAATTATAAAGCAATAAATAATATATTCTAGAGTAAATGCAGCTTCTAGAGGTAATAATCTAATATATAGTTTTTCACTTCTGGCTGTTCAGATTTAATTATTTTGTTTATTGATTTTAGGGTTTTACTGATATTTTACGGTTCAAGAGTGAATCTAGCAAACAATAAATTTATTTTGTGTGATTTGCTGAGAATGAATCATGTAAGCTGTATGCATAAAATTATAATCATTTATGCCAATAAATGGGTTTCCATGTGTGAAACTAAACTTTTTATTTCCTTTCTTTCAACAAAATCTGATGAAAATGAAAAGAATTTGAATTTTGAAACAAGGGATTGTTTTGTTTCGTTATTACACAGGAAGCTGCAGATTTCAGTAGATCGATGCTGAATGGTGCTCAAAGTGTGGGGCGTGGACCCTAGGAGGCCGCCAGGGGGCGCTGTGGCGGCCTTAGAAAATTACAGAGAGGATGAGGAAGAAAAGCAAAACTAAAAAAACCCAACAAATCTTATAAATCATTTAATGTTAAATTTTTCATCAATATTTTTCTGTTATTCATTTTTATTTATTTTGAACAAAGCTAAGCTAAAATAATTTAAATGTTATTTGCTTTGCTCCTGAAGCTAGCAGCTAGCAAGAAACAAAAAGGCTTCTGACAAAAACAAAAAACAGAAGAACTGGGAATAAAATGAAATGTAATATTAAATATTACACATCTTCCTATAATTAAAGGAGAGGACTGAAATGAAATGATGTATCATCTGGTAATAAAGGCTTAATAACTCACCTGATATCATTTTCTGCCACAGAACTCCTGGCTATTTCAAACCAGAAGCTTTGAGATTAGCATTAATGCTAAAGGAAGGTAATAATGTAAAAATGACTGAATGATACAATAACATTCCAAAAGTTGATGTTTCTTTAAATATTTTGTAGCAAAATGTGGGGTTAGCAAACGGGGTCAAAGGTCAAAGCTGTTTGGGGTCATGGATGGAAACGTTGTGTGTTTTCCACACACAGGTCCATTTTATACATAATAACTATGAAAATGCTGCATGTATCAAACTCCTGATTTATCACCTTGAACTTGGGCGTCTGTCTCTTTAAAAAAAACTCCGCCTCTTTCTGAAGCTCCGCCTCCAGGAAGTCAACATGGCTCCCCTGTTTAATGATGTTTTCACCAGCAGTAGCTGCTATCATGAGCTCAGCAGCTATTTGCTAATTGCTGCTGGCTAGTCTGAAGGAGCAGCGCCTCGGAGGCGGGGCTAGGTCCAGCAGCTGAGAGGTTGCCATGGAGATTAAATGATTTATGAAAGAATCAAAGTGAGCCTGCAGGGAAAACCACGATGGAAAGGAAAATAGAGGTGACTGTAGATGCTGCCGGCCCTTTAAATCAGATCAGCAAGCGGTCTGATCGGGAAGTGTGAGGTCACTTCCTCCAGCAGCCGACGTCCCGCAGAGCCCCTCCCTGCACCATCCACGCCCCGACGCCCACCAACAGAACCAGCTTGCTGCCCAGAGCCGCCGCCAGCAGCAGCAGCAGCGCCGGTGGCGGCCCGGCCGGCGGCGGTGGGCGGGGCCGTAGGACGAACAGGGCGGCCTGCTCCCGGCCCAGCGGGTTGGAGGCGCTGCAGGTGTAGCGCTGACCCGGCTGGACGTCCCTCAGCTGGCTGACGGTTCGGTACTGGCCCGGCGAGCCCAGAACCAGCGGCGCCGGTGAGGAGCCCTCCAGCGGGTCGTCCGGGCCGAGCCACTGGACGTCCGGCAGCGGCGAGCCCTGGACCCGGCACACGGCGGTGAATCCGGCCGGACCGCCGCCCTCCACCGACACGGCCAGGATCTTTGGAGGAGCTGCAGGGAGGGACAGCGGGGGTTAGTCCAACCTTTGACCCCAAACAGGGGAAATATGGCTGCCACACGCACAGCATGATGCTGCCAGGCCATAAAACCATAACTATTGATACTAGACGATAAAGAAGTTATTGCAATAAACATAAAATAATTATAAATATTATATTACTAAATTTTGACAAACATTTGAAACTGGAAGACAAATTCTAAATAAACAAAAGAAAACAAATGAAACAAATTATTATTATATCAGATTCAGTAAACAAAATCATCCTTCATAAAAATGTTTAGTTGAGACCAAAAGTCCAGAAACTTTATCGTCTGGTTTTAGGAAGGAAGAGAAAAACGATAAATTATGACTGAAATGTTTTAATTTATGATTTATTGATTCTCAGTGGAAAAACATCAGACAGCAGATCGTCTCCAATAACAGCTTTTAGTTTGAATCTGAAACCTTCTGCTGCCTGGAGCAGCTCCAAATGTTCCCTCTGTTCTCTCACCATGGTTTTAATGTATTGCATTAAGAGTAAGAGGTGAACCGGACCAGAACTTTCTGAGCATAACCAGGGCCGGCTCCAGCCTCCATGGGGCCCTGAGCCAAATCTGGTTCTGGGCCCCTCTAGCTCTGCTAACAATGTGGACCGGCTGCAGTCAGCAGTCCGATTATTAGATCATTCACACACCTGCTGTAAACTGATTGCCTCTCTGGCTGTTTACATTATATTCATTTTTAATAGGAAACATTTATTGGCTAACTGGTGGATAAACCAGTTGGTTTCTGGGAGCCGATTTCCTTCATTTTGGGGCATCGTGATCAGCTGATACTTCCATGTGAAGCTGATCTGATCTTCATCAGTAAAGGTTTATAGATCATCTCTGTCCTCTTCTGCTCTGAGGTTTGACTGACAGACCAGGTCTGAATGTTTACAGTTAACAATATTAACTTCATTGTTACCAACTCACTGACTTTATTTCTACATTTAGCAACATTTAAAAATTCATATCAGCCTAAATCCAAACCAGCAGGTCAGGCTGTTTAAAGATGGTAACCAGACAGAAACCTGCAATCGGTGCAGCTCTACACATATTCATCACATTCTTTGGTTAAATTCATTTCTCTTAAGGTAAAACAGCTAAAAATGTAATTTATACCAGGTGAGTCTTTCTCCCCTGAGAATGTGGACCGGTACCGGTACCGGACTGATTCTGAGCCTTCAAAGGATTTTAACAGAAGTTTCTCATAATTTAGAAGTTGATGTAAAAATAATGTTTGTTTTATCCACTAAATGATTTAGTTCAGCAGCAAACAACAAATCCCAACTGCAGCTCGTCATATAGCAGCTAATCATGTAGCAGCTAATCATGTAGCACCTCGTCATATAGCAGCTAATCATGTAGCAGATAATCATATAGCAGCTAATCATGTAGCAGCTAATCATGTAGCAGATAATCATGTAGCAGCTAATCATGTAGCAGCTCGTCATGTAGCAGCTAATCATGTAGCAGCTCGTCATGTAGCAGCTCATCATGTAGCAGCTAATCATGTAGCAGCTAATCATGTAGCAGCTAATCATGTAGCAGCTAATCATGTAGCAGCTCGTCATGTAGCAGCTAATCATGTAGCAGCTAATCATGTAGCAGCTCGTCATGTAGCAGATAATCATGTAGCAGCTAATCATGTAGCAGCTAATCATGTAGCAGCTCGTCATGTAGCAGCTAATCATGTAGCAGCTCGTCATGTAGCAGCTCGTCATGTAGCAGCTAATCATGTAGCAGCTAATCATGTAGCAGCTCGTCATGTAGCAGCTAATCATGTAGCAGCTCGTCATGTAGCAGCTCGTCATGTAGCAGCTAATCATGTAGCAGCTAATCATGTAGCAGCTAATCATGTAGCAGCTAATCATGTAGCAGCTAATCATGTAGCAGCTCGTCATGTAGCAGCTCGTCATGTAGCAGCTAATCATGTAGCAGCTAATCATGTAGCAGCTAATCATGTAGCAGCTCGTCATGTAGCAGCTCGTCATGTAGAAGCTAATCATGTAGCAGCTCGTCATGTAGCAGATAATCATGTAGCAGCTAATCATGTAGCAGCTCGTCATGTAGCAGCTCGTCATGTAGAAGCTAATCATGTAGCAGCTAATCATGTAGCAGCTAATCATGTAGCAGCTAATCATGTAGCAGCTCGTCATGTAGCAGCTCGTCATGTAGAAGCTAATCATGTAGCAGCTCGTCATGTAGCAGATAATCATGTAGCAGCTAATCATGTAGCAGCTCGTCATGTAGCAGCTCGTCATGTAGAAGCTAATCATGTAGCAGCTAATCATGTAGCAGCTCGTCATGTAGCAGCTCGTCATGTAGCAGCTAATCATGTAGCAGCTAATCATGTAGCAGCTAATCATGTAGCAGCTCGTCATGTAGCAGCTCGTCATGTAGAAGCTAATCATGTAGCAGCTCGTC
Source organism: Gambusia affinis (assembly GCF_019740435.1). NCBI lineage: Eukaryota > Metazoa > Chordata > Actinopteri > Cyprinodontiformes > Poeciliidae > Gambusia > Gambusia affinis. The sequence goes on from NC_057872.1 coordinate 31,415,438, forward strand.
ATGTAGCAGATAATCATGTAGCAGCTCGTCATGTAGCAGATAATCATGTAGCAGCTAATCATGTAGCAGCTCGTCATGTAGAAGCTAATCATGTAGCAGCTCTGTATCCTGACGGAAAATAATTTTACTAGACGATGTCAAACATTGACAGGTTTTAATTATTCTTATCAAACACGATTTGAAGCCAAAATACCTCAGAAATATCCAGAAAATAAACTCATTTAAAGTTTAAACTCAGTTTCGCACAAACACAAAGACCCTAGCATAAATGTTTGGCTCTTGAACTGGAGCGGTCCAGGTCGCTATCAAGCTAATGCACTGTTAGCAGCTTTACTAATCTTTTACATCTGTTGAGGAAAAATGATTATTTTGAGTGCTTAATACAGTTAATCTCACGCCATGTGTAAAAGGTAGATTGAACATTCTTATTTGAACAAATATTAAATATTCTCCTGAAGGGAGTAGGTCAGGAGGTCGGGAGTTTCTCAGAGCATCTGGGATCGTATAGAACTAGTTACAACATAGAATGTTAAAACTACTAACATATAATTTCTAATACATCTTTTAAATATTAATAGCATGTTTTTGATTAAAGTGTATTATCTGAGTTAGAACTACTAATCTAGTAAATGATGAATGTATTTGAAAAGTGTACTATCTGTGACAATATCGGAATCAAATGGAAATTGTTTGAATGTTATGTTTTATAGGTTAGAAAAGGAATTGTACCTCATTTTGTTCTGTTGATTTTATGTGACAAGAGAAAGATTTAAGTTTTTGGAGATGCTGAAAGCAGAATAGCAGAAACTAGGTTTTGTGAAAGTAACTTATTGTTTTACCAAGTAGCAAACGACTTTTGATCTCTGCCGTAAACTGAGGGGAAGGTCTAAGTTTTTCTGAGTGTCCAAGGTAGCTTCTGGTTGGTCAAACAGAGGTACGCCTTAATTGAATATATTAACAAGGAAAGAAACGCCTCCACTATAAAAGTGAATGCACAATAATAAGAATTCAGATAGTTGCTCTGTTTTGCTTTTTGCATCAGCTCTCTCCAAAGACGCGTCTTTGTCCCTCTCTTTTTCTTTTAATTCTTTTGTCTCAGGTAAAGAATCTATATCTCTGTAACTCTGCAGTTTTCTTGTTAATTCATACGCTGCTTTGTATGGGATTAAACTCTGTAATTCTGTGACGTCATCACGCATTGTTGTTCTTTGTCGCTGCACGCCGCCCGCTGAGAGGACCTGGGATCCAGGAAGGAAGAGAGAGCCAAACTTTTTTCCAAATTTAAGCTAATTTAAAATATTCTTCCTTAACACATCACATCACCAAGGCTCATTAAAACAAACCTTTATCTTGGCTTTTTTCTATTCTTCCTCTTCCTTTTCTCCCTCCCCGGAGGATAAATCCGTTTTTTGAGACAGTTTTGCAAGCTTAACTTCTGACCGGAGATTTGGACCTTTAGATGTTCTGCTCGGCAGCTCACGTTACCATGCAGTACCGGAATAATTTATTGATTTTTTTTTATCCATAAAATAATGATTTCTACATACATTATCAATTATATATTATGGTAAAATCAAATTACTTCATGATTAAATTGTGAGTTTTATATTACTACAACAAAAATCATTACTAAAAAAAAATCTGCTCCTTTGAGGGGGCCCCATAGTGGCCCTGGAGCCCAAGCGGCTGCTTAGTTTGCTTATGCCTTGGGCCGGCTCTGACCGTAACGTTTCCTAACATTTCCCGACGTTTTGTGCCGTTTTATCTCCTACCTTCCACTCGCAGCCTGGTCCCCATTTTATCCTCAAAGCTGACGTGTTCTCGCCCCTGAACCTCCACTCTGCAGTAGTACCGGCCGTTGTCCTGCAGGGTGGCGCCGTTGATGCGCAGCGACAGGTCGTGCTCCCTCGGGTTGCCTTCCAGGCGGTACCGCTGGTCCTGTTGCTGGTCGGGTTTGCAGGCGGCGGCGCCGGGCCGGCTGGTGCAGCGGAACAGGACGGCGGCGGCCGACCCGTGGCCCAGCCGCCACATCACCTGCAGCAAGGAATGCTGGGAGTGCTGCGGGTGGCTGAAGGTGCAGGGCAGCACCACCGGGTAGCCGTCCATCCCCCGGACCTCCGCCTGGACCTGCATGGACCAGCCGTCCTCCCCGGAGCCGCCAGCTGGAGCGGAGAAACCGTCAGACAGCGTCAAGACTGAGGCTCCAATAAAACATTAAAGACAAACAGCAACCATGACCTCTGATGATCCTCGGGTTTGCTGATTCTTGGTCCAAATAACTGGATGTGGTCAGATTTCAGAGGATTTATGTAATTTGATATTGTTCACATATTTAGATAAACTTTGATGCAAAATTTATTTTTATACTTGCCGACTTAAAATGAGACAAGAAGCTCCTGGTTTGTTTGGGTGTTGCAAACAAAAACTGAATCTCTAACTAAAATATTAACTAAGCTAAACATTTAACTAGCAACCTAACTACTAACTTAGATATTTAGCTTGCTAACTGCATATTTGGTTTGGAAATTAAATAGGAAAATAAATACTTAGTTTGGCACTAAATGTTTAGTTAGCAAAATAAATGTATAACTCAGATTTAAGTATTTAGTTACAAACTAAATTTTTAGTTTTCAAATGAAACATTTAGTTTGAAATATTTATAAATAACACCAGATGTGTTTCCCTCCATGACAGACTAAATCAACCAAAGCGCTGCTGTTAGTTTTTTACAGTGTAGATCAGCAGGAAGCTGGTCATCCTGACGGTAAATGGACCAGAAACGTTCTCACCTGCAGCGGCCGCCAGCAGCAGAACCAGAAAGCGTCCGACCCACGGAGCGTCCATGAGGAGAGCAGAGCAGCGGCGAACCCAGAGGCGGACTGGTTCGGTCCGGTCCGGTGACTCAGAACCTCCCAGACGGGTCAGTGTGTTTCCGTCCCTTTCTGGACACTTCTGCTATTCCTGCTGCGTCAATCATCAGCTGGTAGGAAACACTCAGCGGTCCTGATCCGAACTTCACAGATTTATTTTCAGTTCTCTAAAAGCCGAACAATAAAACGCCACAGGCAGCCACCAGGGGGCGCAGTTTTTACAGTGTGTTATGTTTTACAGTTTTCTGGAAGTTTGTTCCAGATTTGTGGTGCATAGATGCTGAATGCCGCTTCTCCTCGTTTGGTTCTGGTTCTGGAGATGCAGACCAGAACCAGAACCAGAACCTGAGAGTTCTGGAAGGTTGATACAACAGCAGCAGATCTTTAATGTATTGTGGTGCTAAACCATTCAGTGATTTATAAACTAACAACAGGATTTTAAAGTCTATTCTTTGAGCTACAGGGAGCCAGTGGAGAGACTTTAAAACTGGTGTTATGTGCTCTATCTTCCTGGTTTTAGTCAGAACTCCAGCAGCAGCATTCTGGATCAGCTGCAGCTGTTTGATTGATTTGTTGGACAGACCTGTGAAGACGCCGTTACAATAATCAATACGACTGAAGATAAAGGCATGGATGAGTTTCTCTAGATCTGGCTGAGACATTAGTCCTTTAATCCTGGAAATGTTCTTCAGGTGATAGAAGGCTGACTTTGTGACTGTCTTTACGTGGCTCTGAAGGTTCAGGTCAGAGTTCATCACTACTCCCAGGTTTCGGGCTGATCGCTGGTTTTTAGTTGTAATAACTGAAGCTGTGCACTGACTCTAGCATTGGTCATGTGATCAGATGCAGATGTGTGTCTCTGCTGAACTCGGGCAGCCGGCTCCTTGCTGCTGCTGTGTTTTCACTGACGCTGCATCTCCAGGATGTGGTTACAAGTGTGAAGCATCGCATCTCCATAGCAACAAATGAAGCTGTCAGAAACCTGCACCAGAATTAAAACCATGAAATAAAACCTTCCTGTTCAGATCTGAAGAGTTTTTCGGTTCATTTTCTTCAGCTTAGCTCCATTTTTGTGCTGCAGAGCGTTTCCTTCCGCCTGAAGCTCAGAGCTGCAGTTTCACACTTTGCTCACCTCACAGCCTCGCTGCCCCGACTTACTGGAAACGCTGACACCACGTTAGCTGTCTTAGCTAACCCGGCAGGAAGCCTGACCAGGTGGCAGTTTCACAGCGCAGTCAGAGAGAAACGATCGTTCTGTGAAACTGCAGAGGAAACGAGACTGTGAGGATGATGATGATGAACGTGACTGAACGTCGCTCCCTCTGCTGGGATGCGACCCGGCTCCGGTCCGCTTTGATCCGTGGTCTAATTTGCTCAGTCCTGTTTGATGTGGCCACCAACTCCAGCTGTTTCCATCGTCTTCATCGTCTTCATCGTCTACGTTTCTCCGGCCGCTGATTTGTGTCGCGTTCAGAAGTCGGATAAATGCGACACGGCGGCTCAGACAGGATTCGGTTCTGCTCCACATCTGGAACAGATCGGGTTTTACTTTGTGTAACAATGGGAGTGGTGAATCCGGGCCGGGTTTCAGGCGGTACCGGTCCGTTCCTGTCCGTGACGGGCCGACCCGTTTCTGGCTGAACTCTGAATTATTCATCAGAACTTTGAGCGTTTTGGCAGAAGGTCCAGATCAGCCTTTCCCTCTGAGCGGTTTGGACCCGGCCGGTCCTGATGATCCACCAGCAGCTTCAGAACTGAGCAGCAGGGATCCGCAGTAACAGTCAATGTTCCAACAAATCTGAAGCAGCCTCTGACTGAAGACAGATATTGATCAATATCTGATCTCTATTGGTCAGATATTGATCAAATTGATCAATATCTGATGTTCCACATGAACACAACCAGCTGTTAGGTTCCTTTAGTTCGTGTTGATCAAACCAACCAAGATGTTTCTCCCTTTAGCTGAGTTGGATGAATATTGAAGAAATATTGATTATTAGCATTATTGAACCCTTTCAGATCAATAGATTTCCTTTCTCATGGTAAAATGGATAACAGACAAACTTTTTCCACAAATCCAGTATTAACACATTATAAATTAGTCTGGAAGGAGATGCATAAAATATGTCACATTTTAAACAGTTGTACTCTTTAATCCATTCATCTGTATTGGAAGGAAAACTGTTTACTGGGAACAATGGTTGGTGAAGGGAATACTCACTGTGGACAATCTGTATACAGACGAGGTTTTTATGTCTTTTTCAGATCTCATGCAGAAATATAACTTAAAAAAAGATAGTTTTATTAAAGACAGTTTCACACATAAGGATAATCCAATACAGGAATTTATAGGTTCAAGTGATATTAAATATAAGGCATCAACATTTTATAAATTATTTAACAGTATGCAAAAGGATATTTGTAAAAGTCTGGGGATTGTCTGGCTGCATTTTAGTGATGAAGAATGTTTGAATGAACTTTCAAATAATGGAAAATATATTAAAGAATCGAGAGGGAAATTTATGCACTATAAAATAGTACACAGATTTTATTTCACCCCATCCAGGCTCCATAAAATGGGCCTGATCACCAATAACTTGTGCTGGAAATACAAAACAGAACCAGGAACTTTTATACATGTGATATGAGAGTGTAAATGTATCTCCTCATTCTGGAAAGACGTATTAAAACACACTGGAAAGTGGATATTTGTGGGGAAACCCAGTGATGCCTAATATGTCAAAACACCAGAGCACCGCGGTGCAGGGGGGGGGACTGGGGGGGGAGGGGGGGACGGTCCCGGCTGCCAGAATAATCCTCACACTATGGAAATCTTCAACTGTTCCGAATATTAAAAACTGGTTGGAGTTGATGTTGGAAATGGTGTCATATGAACAAATAATGACAGAAAACTTCACAAAATCCTGGAACGGTTTTCTCTTCTGCAATCCTGGGACAAGTAAATTCCTCTGATGAACTGCAGTTTTGGAAAGTATTGACGAGTGATTATTTGTTTACTGTGGCTGTTTCTGCCAACATCGAGGATATTTGTTTAAGCCAATTTTTTTGTGAAACTTTTATTGAGTAGATATGCACTGACCTGGTGGTTTTGTTTTGTTTTGCTCTGTTTTATTTGTGTTTTTTATTTTTTTATGGGGAGAGGTTGTATACATGGGTGTTCTAAAAATAATAAAAACTTTAATAACAACAACAAAAAAAGATGGCGGCTCTCGTCTCACTGCTGGTTTTAACGTTTCCATCAGAAGCAAAGTCCAGCTTGGATCTGGTTGTCATGGTGACCGCCGGTCACATGACTTCTCATCACATCCTGACCGGTAACAGAAGCCGCTCTGATTGGTCAGCTCCATAGCGGCGGCTGAAGCCCCGCCCACCTCCCTTTGAGCCGTTTGATTGGACAGAAAGTTGGGACCAGTTGGTTCAGTGAACTGGAAAACTGAAATGTTTCCTGAAAAATATCTGTCAGTCCTGGATCCGTGCAGCCGGATCTGGATTTGATTTCTTCATGTTTTCATCACCTGACCTCTGAGTGACCTCTGAGTGACCTCTGAGCTGAAGCTGCTGGAGCTGCGGAAGCTAGGCTTGGTTAGAAAATGCTGAATGTGCAGCACCGTCCGGTCCGGTCCGGTCCGGTCCGGTTCGGTCCCCCAGTGTCTCTGCTGGACGTTCCTGTTTGGACTGAGGCTTCACATGATGATGATGATGATGAGGATGATGATGATGCTGCAGTGCTTCCTGATGAAGGCCACACCCACCTGTCAACCTCACACACCGAACCGCCTGAACGATGCTCACTCAGGATGTTCCTTTCAAAATAAAAGCTCTTCAACTGTTTTCTTCACAGCAACAATAAAAATGTGAAACATTTTAACCGTTTAATGAAAATTGATTGTTAAATTTATGCTTCTTGATGTTTCTGTGATTTTTATTAAATTTCTGTTTCACTTTTCTTCTCAGTGCGCTGCAGTGGTTTTATGCTGATTAATGGAAATTGTTGTTTAGTAATAAACAAAACTAGTTCAAGTTAATGAAACGAAAATAGGTTTAGGAAATAAGTTTAAATTGATGCTAACAATTAGCCCGTAGTGGCGTAAGAATTAGTAAAGTTAGAAGAAAATTTTAAGATAATTAAAAGATAAACAATCTTTCCACTGAAAAATGCAGTTTTGTATTAGTGGAGTTTCTTTATCCAAACAGACTGTTGGAACAAGGCAGGGATTGGAAACGCCTTTCCCTTCGACCACTAGATGGCAGCAGCTCTGACAGACTGCACCTTTAAAACATGTTACAATCATTCATACAATCTACACTGAATTAATAAAGTGAGTCATGATAAAATGAAATGGATTTCCTCTCAGCATCACAGATCAGAACCTGCTGGTGGCAGAGCTCCGTCTACTTCCTGTCCATCTACTTCCTGCTTCAGACTGAAGATCACTGAAGCTCCTCTCCAACATTTTGAAATGATGTCACTAAGATCTACTTTTAGTGTCAGGATTCTTTAGGAACACGGCTCTGGACCGTTTGCTGATGAGCCAACAGAGGTAAAGATGGCGGCCGTTCCACACGGTGACCGTTTGGGTCTGATGATGTTCTGGTCTGGATTTCTGTCTGGGTCCCGCTGCCTTCAGTGAACATTATAAACACTGGTTTATAAGCAGAGAGGAAGACAGCTCTCTGTCTTCCTCTCTGGAAGTTGGCGCAGCAGCCATTTTAGGTTTTCATCATCCAGTTTTTGGTAGAAAGTCTTCAGTTTTGGTCTCAACTAAATCTTTTTTGAAGGACACTTTTGTTCACAGAGACTTCATAATTCATTTTTTTAATTTTATTTTTTTAAAGGTTTTATTGACTCTAGTGGCCTTTATTTGATAGTTAGTTGACAGGAAAGTGGGTAATGAGAGAAGGGGGAGGACATGCAGCAAAGGTTGCCAGGCTGGGAATCGAACCTGCGACGGCCACGTCGAGGACTAAGGGCTCTTTATGAGGGCTGTACTTAACCCCTGCGCCACTACAGCACATCCCCATAATTCATTTTATTTCTTGTTTCTGTTGTTTTATTTACTTTGAATATTTAAAATATCTTCCAATGTTAAATGTTCATTAGAATTCAATGTTATTACAACTATGTTAGTTAAAAATGGTTGAAAAACAGTTTTATCGTTTATCTGAATAACTTGGACGATTCGTCATCCAGCATAATTTGTTATCACATCTGGCCATATTCTCTTGGATTTTATTGTGAAAGTCCTCCCGGAAGTGTCCGGGTGTATCCGCGCTAGCTTACCTGCGGAGGAGAAGAAGGTCCGCTCCCATCGACGCTCCGCTGCGGTTAAACTTCACCAAAAGCGGTCAATTCCTCCGCTGGAGCCGCCGCCATGTCCCTCACCGCCATCAGCAGCACGCCCTCCGGCGGCAGGTCCTCCGGGGACGGCGGCCTCAACCTGGGATACAGCCGGACCATCCCGGGACTGCTGAAGATCGGCCAGCTGGTGAGAGCCGCCGCGCCGCGCCGCGCCGCGGGCCGGCGGGGAGGGTCGAGCCTCAGCCCGGTCCGCTGGCTCCGGTACCGTTAGCTGGGGAAGCCGGCCGCTGTGTTTCTGATGAATTCACATGTTTAAAATGTTTTATTGGAGCCGAAACTTTATTGTTTTCTTGACCCAAACATGGACAGAGCTGTAGAAAACAGGGCCCCGGGTTCAGGAAGCCCCTTTCCGTGGCACAGACAACCAGCAAGTTATTTCTGTGCATTTCATCATTTATCTTTTGAGGATTTTTTAAAAATGAGTTTTTCATGATAGTTTCTCCAAAGTTTAAGCCTTTTCTTGTGAAATCTGTTTGCTTCAGACTCCCACATCATAGTTCCCTCTGCACAGAGTAAAATAATTCAAACTAAATACTATAACATGCTGGTTGCACACAAATATTAGGCTGATTTCTGCCACAGCTTGGAAAATATGTCATTTTTTACAGTAAATGTAGTGTTTACCAGTTTCCCTTATAGTTAAAACAATACGGCACATTTAAATGCCACTTTGTTTCAGAATCAATTTTTTAGTTTGCTGTAAGTTTAAAATTAATAATGCAAGATAATTACAGATGATGCTAATTCTATCAGCTTGTTACACATGCAGTCAGCTGATTATTTTGGGTTATTTTTATTTTATTTTGACTTTAACGTCATTTATTTCTGTTTTTTCTCCATTTGTTTCGTCTTCTTTTGGTTTATTTCTTCTATTTTTAGTGTTTGTTTAATGTTTCCTGTTAATTTATTGTCTTTCTGGTCGTTTGGAACAGGTTTACTTCAGAACCGACCCGTTCTGGTCTCTGTGTGGTTTTGCTGGTTTATCTGTTTTGTGGTCCAGCCTGTGTGTGTCTGAGGTTCTGAGGTTCTGCTCGGCCCGTTCTGGTTCTGGCGCTAACGGACCGTGTTTTGCCTCCAGCTGTCGCTGCTCATTGCCTTCCTGTGCGTCCGGCTGGCCCGCGGCTGGCCCAGCTGGTACGCCTTCCAGTTCTTCGAGGTGGTGGTGCTCTGGTTCCTGGTGGCCTTCCTCATCTTCTTCCTCATGCACCTGTGCAGGCTGCAGGTGAAGATGCCCTGCATCAACTGGCCACTGGCGGTGAGACGCTCCTTCTGCTCCCATCGGACCTTGGGGTTAGCGACAGGAAGTGAGTGGCGCGTCAGGCCACTGCTCCGGTTGAAAAGCAGAGAAACGTCTCTGATGTTAGCTTAGACGCAGGAAACACCGGCTGGACCAGGTTTCAGTTTCAGGATTTATTCTAGTCTCTAAATATTAAAAAGTGACAAAGGTCTGCATGGATTCATGTCTACCAGTGACTGGAACGCCTCGTCAGCGTTGCTCCAAAATTACAAGAATAAAACGCTGCAAACTGGCTCCACAAAACAACAGTCCACCTCCCGTCCACTAGGGGGACTCTAGAGTCAGTAATATTGACTGCGCAAACATGCTGCTTTTCTATAATATCATAAAAATCATGAAGTATAGCAAACCTTTTCTTCTTTCCTCCAACTTCCTTCTGCAAACACACAAACAATGCAAACTCACTAACACAACAAAAACAAAAGCAACAGAAAAATACTACAAATTGCAAAAACAACAGCAGTATAAAACATCCAGGTCCTCCAGACCACTAGGGGGTGTCTGGAGCAAACACATGAATGATGCAAAGCACAAAAAACAGAAAAGTGCAGCTATAGAAACCAGAAGCAGAAGAAAATGCAACAAAGACCAAAACAGTGAGTTTGAAACTCTGCAGACAGAAATCCTCCAGATCACCAGGGGGAGCCGAACGCCACACCAGAGACCAGACCTCCATAAAGATGGGATGTCCAGGAGAAAGAAAAGGTTTGCTGTACTTCAAGTCTTTTAAAACACAGCTTTGTATAGCTACATAGTGACTCCAGACGCCCCCTGGTGGCCTGGAGGATTTCTGCAGTTTTACAGCATCTTTTCTTCCACTTCCTGCAGCATTTTTCTGTTGCATTTGTTTTGGGGGTTTTAAGTTCCGTTCATGTTTTTGCAGTGCTTCTGATTAGCATCGATAATAATCCAGATTAATCATTTCCAGTCTGGTGAAATATTCCAGCTGTGCTCAGACGTGAACCTGAACTAAACTCTGAGCTTAAAGAATAAATAAATCCAGTTTCAATCTTTACTTCAGATGAACCAACTCGTCTGGTTCTGATCTTATTTCATCAGAAAATGTTTGCAGGTTGATTCTGTGTCACGATTTAAAGGTTTTCTATAAACGAATGATCAGAGTTTCTGTGTTTAGGAGTTCTTTCACTACTCTGTCGGGTCCGTCCTGATCTTCATCGCCTCCATCATCGCTGCGGTGAAATGTGGCGCCGTTTCCTCCCTGGTGGTGGCGTCGGTGAGTCGCTCTGGTTAAACAGCGGCAGAATAACTCGGGTCCAGAAAGGACCTCCTGTTTCCTCCTGCTGTGTCGGCGGCTGACGGCGCCCCCTGCTGTCTGGTTGCAGGTTTTCGGTTTGATTGCGACGTTCCTGATGGTCGTCAATCTGTGGACGTCGTACAGCGTCGCCTGCGGCCCGGCAGCCGGTACGTCCTCTCTTCTGATTGGTCAGTTTGTGAGTTAGCTCAACACCAGAGCGGGAAGACAGCAGCCTGACATGGGAAGGTTCAAAGGTCAAGCCCCTCTAGAACCATGATGGAGGAACCCGGACGCAGCAGATCGGCTGATTTTAAGAAGTCGTAATCTGAACGTTTCAAATCTAATTATTGTAAAATGTTTTTACTTGTTTTACGATTTCTGTCTCATTTTAACGGATCGGTCAAACAGCATAGATCAGTGAACATAGAAGCTGTTCCGCTTACCTCTGAGCTAACGGTGACCCCACGGTGACCTCTGGTGGTTTAACAGGAACCGATCCTGTGTGGTTTTTACCCATCATGCTTTTCTCTCCTCCCTGCTGCAGGTGAACAGGAGTAAAAGTGACTCGTCGTGAAAATGGCCGACGGTTGCATCCTGCTCCACTTTCCTGCCCGGCAACAACCTGCTCACCGAACCTGATTGGATGAAAAACAGAATCTGGACCAAAACCGGCAAGCGGACTGGATCAGACGGACCGGATCATTTTACCTGAGTTCAGTCCGGTCCAGCAGCTGATCCGCATCACATTTTCTGTTTCAGCTTCATGTTTTCATAAAAACCTCCCAGTTTGGACCTCAGGATGGCGCTTTTCAGGCTGCTGGCCGGCAGTGTGCAGCAAATCATGACTTCAGACCAAATTAAGAAGCAAATCGATGAATAAATCTAAGGATCGTTTCTGTTGGTAATTTTACTGAATTGTTCCGAAGACCTTCGTCACGTTTTGTCGAATTTTGGTGCTTTTAACTGAATTAACATAAAAACCGGCAAACAGAACCAAAGACAGCAGAACCGGCAGCAGAACCGGCAGCCTGTTCATGTAGAGGATCACATGGAAATCTCTGCACTGATGAATTATTTATAACAAGCACACACTTATTTACAATAAACCTGAAGTATTATAAAGCACCAGATGTTGCACGGATCAGAAAGAAGCCGAAGCTCAGAGACAAAACGCTCAAAATGAAACCTGCATGTTTGTTATATTGGCTGAGCAGAGAAACGAAAAGCTGAAGCAGATTTAAAGATGCTGAAGCACAAACTGAAACCTCTGATGGTTCTGCATGTTTTTAGTAATCTGTGATTTTCTGTCAGTATTGATGCACAAACTCAGATTTTACTCTCAATTAAAAAACACAAAATACAAAAACCTGATAAAGTATAAAATGAAAAACTGTAAGCTAAAGAAATGATTTTACTTTGGAATGAAAAACCTAATAAATCGCCTCATCAATCAATCAAACATTAGACTTTAATATTCTGCTAATAATTACATTAATTCTGTAAAAAATAAATCTAAAATTCAAACTAAAGTTCAGAGAAATGAACTGAGATAAAACTAATTTATTATTTCTCCAAACCTGATATCAGTTTTATTGAGTTTTTTTACACAAACATTCGAAGGCCTTAAATTTTTGAATCTAAGAAAGCAAAAAATAAAAAATAAAAACCTGAGGAAAAAAATCAGTTTTCTAATTATTTTACAGACTTTATAATTATTCACCTGCATTATAATTATGCATTATTAAATGTTACTTTAATCTGTGAAAATAATTTAATAGTGACGTTACTGCTGCAGTGGAAGCTAACATATCGTTAGCTTACCTTTGAAGCCATTTTAAAAAGTTAAATTAACTATCAACATATGAAATCTGTAAATCTATTGTAATTATTATTATAGATGTTAAAAAATTCCTCTTAATTTTTAGTTCTGGTTAAAAGCCTAAATTTGATCACGTCTTACCTAAGTTAGCATAGACGCTAACACTACATAGAGGCTTCCTGAACGGAAGCTAACTAGCATTAGCTTGTCAGTTCTTTTTTTGTTTTTTAAATTAAGACTTTAAATATTTATTGATTTTTTTAAATAAATATTTATAAACTGTCTGGTAAAATCTGTGCCAAAATCTGCTTCTCTGTAACTTTAGCTTGAGCTAAGTTAGCTTTGGCTAACATGTTAGGCTAATGCTAGAATAGTGAGCACATGCTGTGGATTATATGACATTATAAATTAGTAAAAACAAACTTTCCTTCAGCTTGAAGTCACTTTAGTTAATTGATTAAAAACTTTAAGGACGTTTTAATGTTATTTTGTAAAAAATGAATTTTGCAGTGAAGGTGTTTGATCAACGCTAGCTGCGGTTCAACCGTTTAAAGATGGCCGTTGTTCCAAATAAAATCAGTTTTCTGGTTTGATCCTCTAACATGAACAAACATCAGCAAAGCTAAACTTTGGTTTTTAATCCTCTCTGCTTCCTGAACTCAAAACATTTCATAAGTCACTTCTCCAGAACCGGAACCAGATGAAAACATGAACAGAAACATTCCTGCCTGATTGATGTTTCCGTTTCCTCTGGCACCAAAGTCTGTTCAGTCTGAATGTTTCAGATCTCTGGACACTGAACCAAGACTTGATTTTACTCTCACGGCGCTGACTCAGCGTGTGACGGCAGCAGCCCTCTGCGGCGGGCGGCCATCTTTTCCCTCTAACCGTACAGAAGCTAGAGAACCGACCTGCACTTGGAGGCTGCATAGAGTTTTCTTCTCTGACAATCTTTAGAAAGGAATCAGATGTTTCAGCTCCGACCTGCTGCATGTCTCCGAGTTCAGCTCAGGTTTTCTGTCTGATCAACTGCCTAGCATCACACGCTGCGTCTGCTTGCTAAAGCTAACTCTTCTTCACGTTGTATACGTTTCACTGATGGGCCACCATGTTCAAGCTGTAGCATCGCTGCTAATCTGGGCTCTTATTTTGCATTTGGAGCAGGTGGATATGTCAAAGCTCAGTGGTGGGCACCACTGCGCTAACCCTGAAGCGCTAAACAAACATTAGTTTTGCTAATGCTAGAGCGATACCTCACAGTACTTAGCAGAAGCTAATGCTAACGTCCTAACTTCAACCATGTCACACTCCACAGGTGAAACCATTTTGCGCTAAAGGAAGTGATTCTTTCACCCGGGAGTTTTATAATTACTGAGTTTTGCTAACTCTGTTGCTAATTTAGCCAAATTAGCATCAGGACATTTTAACTGTTTACTTTTGAACTGCAATGCATTCTGGGTACAGCATGCATTGGGTTATTAGGTGCACTGCATCATGGGTGGAAAACGTGAGGAGTTCCTGGTTTCAGATTGTTGACAAAAAAATATTCTGGAAGAAAATGAAATTTTTTCATCCAAAATGAAAATTATTTCAACAAAACAGCCAAGTAAATCAGCGCTTTAGAATGTATCAGGAAAACTTAATTTAGGCAAGCTAAATGTTTTCAAAGTTGGCTACAGCGCTAAGCTAAAGGTCAGCTCCACTGTTAGCACATTAGCTGAAGTGTGCCCACCACTGCCAGTTTTATTTCTCTTTATTATGATGCTGTCAAGTTTTATTCTTTTATTTTTCCTTCTGAAGCACTCGTTTGAATCACTGGAGAAAAAATATTTCAGCTGAATATTTAAGATTTTGTATTTCTATAGTTGAACCTTTTAATATTTCTGACTTCAGTGTCTTGTTATGGTTGATTTTTTTGATGATCTTTTTTCACTCTTTTGATATTTCTGCCCGGATGTTTTGCATGGATTCAGAAGAAATCATTCAGTTTGTCAGAGATTAGGCCCTAGCTGAGCCTGTTTACAGCAGAGCATCCAACCGTTCATCCAACCGTTCATGCCTGATTCTGGTTCCAGGCCAAACTCCACTGTTTACAGGATTCATTTAGCGTGTTTCTGCAGCGGCGGCGTCATGCTGTGGGACCTGAACGCCCTGCTAGCTAATGTCGTTTAGCTTGTTCTCCAAAGTGCCTTATTGTTCTGTTCATGTCTGGCTCGGTCCGAGGAGAACCGCAGGAACAGGCGTCACACAGATCACACGACTGCTGTTGTTTTCTAGGTTGTTCAAACCACATCCTGTAAATTGTTGCATCTTTTCAATTAAAGTCTCACTGCATCACGTTGAGCCGTTCTGTGTCCATAATCTGGGTTATTTATTCTTTCAACTCATATTTTCATCATTTCGTCATAACAAACTAACTACTTAGCAACATGCTAACTGTTTCAGTTTGTATACTAGCTGAGAACCAGAAGTGGACTACCAAAATAAAAGCTTGGTTTTACAAACCACTGCATGTCACCACTTTGTTTCTTTTCTTCTCCAACAGTTCAGTTTAAAATGAAGGATGAGCCGTTTTAAAGGCTAACAGATGTTCACTGACGGATCTATAGCAGGTCCTCAGCTTTTATTTTGATAGTGCACTTCCGCTTATCAGCAATATGTAGCTAGTTCAGAGCTAAGTATTTAGCTAGCTAAGTATTTAGCTCCAAATTATTTAGCTTATTTAGTTACATTATATGTAAATATTTATCTCTACTCCAGCTAAATATTTAGTTGGTAAACTAAATGTTTAAAGTTGGAGATAAATATTTAAAAAGTTATCTAGTCAGTTCCAAACTATATAATTTGCTATTTAATCTACTTGTTTATGTTGAAAACATGACAGTAAAAATGAACTCCATTGTTTTTCTCTAATACTAAAGTAAATTTTCTGAACTTTCCAAACAGCAGCCGCTCTGAAGGAGGAACTGAAAACATTTAAATGTTTTAATGACAACAGGACATTTGGAGCTTAGAAAGTGGGATTAATGGAGTGATGAAGAGTTCCAGCTGTAGTTAAATAAACCCAGCAGGAAGTGATGGATCCTGAAGCAGAACCCTGTGGAGCTCCATGTAAACAGCTGGAGTCCAGCTGCTGCCGTTTCTTTCATGTGTTACAGGAACAGCAGGCCTGTTTCCGTGGGAACAAGACACATGGTCCTGCTCCACTTCCTGTAGCAACAGGAAGTGGAGCCTCATGGTCGCTTCAGAAACTGGAGGAGAAAGATTTTATTTCCGATGTCGGGTCGACAGTCGGCTCCATCAGAATCAACTTTATTTGCATCAGTTCTACAAATTTATGGTTCACATTTTTTAGTTCAAACCAGCAGAATAAATATTACATTTCTAACAGAAGTTTGATTTTATTTGAACTGATTTCATGTTGGTCTGGTCTTCTGCTGCCCCCTGGTGGCGGTGATCTAGTTTACAGCTTTATAGTGATGTTGATTTATCCGAATAATCTCAAATATTATTGGATATAATAACTAACTGCAGGCGGCCTAAACAAAGCCCGCCATTATATCAACAGGAAATCTGCTCTAAACTTTTCCACCGCGGGTTTAAATGCAACAGAACATCTAAAAGCTTTTAAAAATCAATATTTTTTAAATCTTTAAACTTTGTTTCTACTCTGATGGTTTCATTCCAGAAAATCTTTTGATTTTATTGTGTCAAAGTTAATGATTCATTTTGTACCAAAATCTCAAACTTTAATTCAAATTAAAATATTTACTAAACATTTATGAAGTCTTCATTTTTTTGAGGTGTCAGTTAAATGTTTAGAAGCAGCAAAAAAACAAAAAAGCTTTTGACGTTTTAATGCAGTTTAACTTTAAAGTTTATTTTTGGTTATTTAAAAACTTTAATTCACGTTAAGCTTTAATGTCTGAAACATTTAGGAAATATTTGTTTTATTTTCACCGGAGTGCAGTACTGCAGGGCGCCACCAGATGGCGGCAGCAGGCCGACATTCACCGGAGCAGAACCAGAACCGAACTGGTTTCCAACCAGTAAGACTTTAACTGGTGACATGATGAGGAACCAGCATCTGTTGTTAACCAATCAGGTTGCAGGTTTTCCTTGTGAGTCGTTTCTCTGAACCGGACCAAACCGAACCGAACCGGTCTCATCTCCGGCCCGGCTGAGGTCCGGTTGGTCCAGTCAAATTCACACCATGTTACCGAGTCATTTAAAAATGGAACAGTTTCAAACCCAATATTTAGCTCCAAACATTTAATGTTTAGTTAAAAACTAAGAATTAGTTTGTTAGTTTACAAACTGAATGTTTATTTAGTTAACTAAATATTATCTACTTATAGAAACAAATAAATAAACTAGTGATCTAAACTACTTTATTTAAACTAGCAATGTAAATATTTAGCTTGCTAATTAAGTATGTCATTAGCAAGCTAAATCTTTAGCTTATATAGACCACTTCTGCTTATCAGCAAGCCAATTAGCACGTTAGCTAAATATGTAGCTTGCTAACTCCATATTAGCGTATAAGCTAAAGATTTGGCTCCAAGCTGTTCATTTAGTTTAAGACAGAACCGCACCCTTCTAGAACCCTCCTCCACCTGATCGGATCGGCGTCAGGATTCAGACCGACCAAGAGAACCTCAGAGTCATCTTCATCATCTTCATCATCTTCATCATCAGGAAAAGGGTAGAGAAGTTGATGTTTCTACAGGAAGTCTGGTTCTTCCAAAATAAAATAACTTCTCTCCTGTAAACCTTCTTCTCTCATCCTTCATCAGTCAGGCTGCTCCTCTTCCTCACCTCTCTGAAGACCATCATCATCATCAGACAGATTTGATGTGAGCATGCTCAGAACTGTGTGCAGACAAAGGACAGGAAGTGATGTCATGGAGAAGATAGCGAGTCTGTGGTCTTCGCCTCTGACCTCTTCTTCCTCGTCTCACCTTAGCCTGATAGCCGCATCGGCGCCGAACCATCAACTTCTGATCAGGAAGCAGCCTCAAAGTTTCACCTCAAAAGTCCAAACGGTGCGCTGGGTGGCGGGAACCTTCGCCATCTTTCGAGTGTCGAGTTCATTAATGGCATCTATTCATGACAGAATGGGCGCCACAACGAGCGGGCGCCACAACAAGCGGGCGCCACAACGAGCGGGCGCCAAAACGAGCGGGCGCCACAACGAGCGGGCGCCGAAACAAGCGGGCGTCACGAGGGCAGAAAAATGATTTCTCGTCTGATCAGTTTGTAGCTTTCGGTATTTAATTCGTTTTTTGCTGCAATCTGAATGATGTTCAAAGAGCAGAACGAGTTTTCTACGTAGAGAAAACAAATTAACTGATGGAATAAGCAGGAAGTGCAGAATCAGGCTGAAATGTTTTTGTTGTCTTCAGGTTGTGCTTTCCGTTTCTGTACAGCAGAGGGCGCTGCTGCTCAGATCACTTAAAAACCCACCTGGTGGGGCGTGCTGTGGTGGCATAGGGGACAGCGCGACCCACATTTGGAGGCCTTCAGTCCTCGACGTGGCGGTCGCGGGTTCGATTCCCGGACCCGGCCGACATTTGCCACATGTCTTCCCCCCTCTCTCTGCCCTTTCCTGTCAGCCTGCTGTCACATAAGGGACAGTAGAGCCACAAAAAGACCCCCTGGTGGAGAGAAAAAAAACCCACCTGTTGGAGTTTAAACATGAAGACGCTTTAATTAGCTGGTGGACGTCTGTCTGTTAAAATCTCTCCGTTTCTGGGCTTCCTGTCGGTCCTGCAGGATTCCCGGCCAGAACTTCCCTCACTCACAGAGTTCTGTTTAAATAAATGAAAGTAGAGAAGACGTGAAGCTGCAGGTTCCTATCGGTTTCTGCTCCTTCAGCTTCATGTGAAGCTTTTTCTCCTCCTCCATCTTTCATCCTGATGGTTTCTCTCCGTCTCCATCTGTTCCTCCCGTTTCATTCTGATGCTTCGTTTTCTCCCAGATCGTGTGGATTCTCTTCCAACTGTCTCCAGCTGATCCATCTCAGCTTCTAAACGTTACATTTTTCTTCCCTCTGGTTCTACTGAAAGGCTGAGTTCCTACCATCCAACTCCAGTCTGTCTGCCTAGTCAAAGTCTGGTTTGGTTAACGAGGCATGAATGCTAATCAACCTCTGACCGCTAAAATCTTTGGGGGCCTTCCTCTTCCTCATCCACCTCCTCTTTTGGTGAAAGTATCCTCAGGTGGATAAGTGGTTTCCATGGCAACCCGCAGTCCGTCTGTGTTTCTCTGTGTAATTAGTGCATTCAGCATCGTTAGACGGGATAAAGGGAAGAACAACAACATGGGGTCCTTTCTGCTCCCAGACAATAAGAACTAAACATGTCAGCGTTTAATGTCGGCTTCCTGAGGCCCAAACCCAAAATCTGGAACCAGAACTCATTAAAAATCTTTTCCTCAGTTTGCTTTTCTAACCAGGGAAAACAGGAAGCTGCAGAAACTCAGCAGGAACAGAAAGCAGCTAACAGAGAGGAAGCGGTTCTGGTTCTGGTGTCAGCTGCAGTTTGGATCAAACCAGAACTTTGGCTTTAGGTTTGTTGGGCTCCCGCTCTGCCTCTCCAGAAAGGAGAGGCAGAGCGGGAGCCCAACTGAGCTGCAGCTAGCTCAAATCTTTAGCTAGTTAACTAGACAGTTTTATCTAGTTCAGTGGTTCCTAATTCCAGTCCTCAGACCCCCTGACTGCATGTTTTAGGTGTTTCCCTTCTGCCACACCTGGATTTAATCTTTGGGTGATTAACAGGCTCCTGCAGGACTTGGTGGCTGCAGAAGATGTCATGCAATCATTTGAATCAGCTGTTCTGGTGTAGAGGCACATCTAAAACATGCAGAGCAGGGGGGCCTGAGGACTTGGGAAACACTGATCTAGCTAAATTGCTAATTGACTCAAAAAACAGAAGTGGACCACAAAAATAAAAGTTGGGTTTGTAAAACCTCTTTATAAACTTCTGGTTTCAAACCTTTTTATGTTTTAATCTTCGTTTCTTTTCTTCAACATTTCAACTTAAATTCTGACCCGTTTTAAAAGCTAACAGACAGTTAGCAATAGCAGCAACATTAAACCAGATTCAACACAACGGTATCTCAACACCAGCTTTTATTTTGGTAGTCCAGTGAATTTAACCTTGAACCAACTAAATATTAAGCTTAAAAATATTTAGAGCCAAGTATTAAATTTTTCAGGCAGTTTGCTTAAATATTTAGTGTGGAGCTAAATGTTTAGGTAGCTAGCCAAAGCCAAACAGCCGAGCAACTGATCCGCCTGTACAGCTGTAAACACCGTCCTATCTGAGCTCTTCACAAGAAACATGCAAAACTAATAAAACTACATAACACGGAAACCTTAAGAAACACGGCCATATTTATCTAAAAGCAACAACTCTGAACCTGAACAGTCAGCGGAACTCAAACTCCGACACCAGAGCTGCTCTACTGTTAAGCTACGGACTTGTTGCGTTTCCTCATGGTTCTGAAGCAAAAAGGCCGAACCGTAACCCCCCCGAACCTGGTCTCTGACACTAACGGCGATAAACACATATAATATACTTGAAAATAAATACAAAATGAGGTAAAAAAAAAAAAAAAAAAAAAGTCCGTTAGAATGGATTAATGTCCGAGAATATTGCCTACTAGCATAAACTAAACCTAATGTTAGCCACAAAGTTTAAAGAAAATAAAACTCACCTTCGTGTCTGCGAACGTATAACGAGGCGAACTTCTTAAAACTTTTCTCCAGATTACTTGTCAGAGCTTCGGATCGACGTTCATCACTAATTGTTACCTTGGCTAATGACATTTTCAACAGACTGAAAACGACCGAGCCGCTTTTCCCAAACGGAAGCTGTTGTATAAAGAGTCCATAGCAAACCGTCCGGGGGGAATCAGCAGGTTTCTATGGCAGTACATCTGGGCCAAAAAACGAAAGGTTTCTGGAAATTAAACTTAGGCATTTCTAGATTATTCTTGTTATAGGCTCAATTAGCCAAAGCGCAATAATCAACAACCAGAATTAAGTTAATTATTGATATTTATTGTTGCATAGATAAAACGGATTCCCCGCTAACTTTATCCGTCGTTGTCAACCCCGGTAATGGGGATCACGCCAAACGAGATATAACAATTCAGGGAAGTGCCAAAAAAACAAACAATTAAACAAAACCAACAAAATAAATGACAGGTTGTCAGCCTGCCCTCACAAATACTACAAAAAGAAAACAATCATAACTGGGTGGACTAACAACAAAGAAAACCCAAACGCTAAAAGGACAGCAGGAGGCAGTGCAAAAACTGTGAAACAAAAACACAAAAATTGTTAAATTCTTATTAAATCATTTTAATCAAATCAACCTAAAACACATTAAAACACTGCCTACCTGTGTTGCATAAATCAACACTCCCAGCTCAACCCGTGGAGTAGCCGATCTGGTGTAACTCTGACAAAAATATAAAACAATATATAAACATACAATTAGTTTTTATTAAAAAAGACCAAGTATAAAACCTACCTGCGGCATCGAACAACCACGCCCAGAAATGATTTGTAAGCTGCACATCTCCTATTCTGACCGAGGCATTAAACTGCAGTTACAGCAGCTCGCCACCAGTGGGCGTATAGAACACAGTGAGTTTCTGAGTTTCAAAAGTGGATTTTTTAAATTTATTTCAAGCCTCAGAAATTTTTCATGTTTAATACTGTTTTTTCTAAAAACATTTTTAGTTTTAATTAGATTATTTTCTGTTTGTGAAACTGTGATTTTAAGTCCCCTAAATTCATCTGGACCAGAGTTTGATTACGCATTCACACCTCCTAAAAACCGAACCGGACTAACCAGGCAGACGGACCGGAGTTGGAGTAAACTGGACCGGAGTTGGTCTGTTGTGAGCCAAACAACTTTAGTTTCTCCTCGTTTTCTGCGCCCGCTGTGTGGTTTAATGAGTTTTTTCCTTCTGTTTCTCATCACGGCTCTCTCTCCAAACAAGAATAAAAACAAGGTAAACTCTATTTTGTTTTCCAGTTCGTCTCAGATCTGTTGAGTTAATTAAGTCTCTGTCTACCATCTGCTGCTTTAATGAACTCTGTTGGTATTTGTGCAAACCGCAGATCGGCCGTCAGCCGGCTCTAATTACCGACAGGAACAAAGAGCAGCTTCATCTTGCAGTGATTCCCGTTCACTTCCTGCTGCTTTATTAACATGTTTTCGTCTCTGTTTGCCTCTAATTACTGATCTCCTCTAAGCGCTCCTCTTTACCTCTCGCCTCCTCCCTGTTGGTGTTCCGGTTCTCCGGGATTTCAGCCCAACTCCAGCTTTCCCTGTTGATGATTCAGAATCCGTCCAGTCAGAGATTTCCTCACCAAACGACCCGTCATGACCTCTGGGTCTGTTTCCTACCGACCCGGTTCTGTCAGACCGGTTCCGATTCTGTCAGAACTCTGTGAGAACCGGACTTGTATAAACTGCTTTCCTTCCTACGGAGGACAAGAACAGACAAATCTCTGGTTTGACCAGCAGCTTCTGGACCTGAAGTGCTATGGAGGACAGATTCTGACAAGAATGTCAATCACCAGAAATAAAAACTTTTTTATACAATGTATATATATCATATATAATTCTATTAATTTATGTTTATTAGTTCTTGTTTATTTCATTTTTTTATTTCTGTATTTTTTATTTTGCTTTTTTGTAATCAAACGATTTATTTTCTAATATTTTTTCTTTTTTCCAACTTATGTCTCACAGTGAATGTTCCACTCTGATCTGCAACAGAACAACTTTTCCTGTGGAAATTATTTAAATCCAGATGCATCAGAGCAGAGCAGCGAGGCTGTTGGTTAAAACAAACCAGCTGGTTAAAACAAACCAGCTGGTTAAAACAAACCAGCTGGTTAAACGCAGCATTAATGCACTGAAGAGGCCAGTTGTGCCGATTCTATCGGTGTTTTTCCTGCAGTTATCAGCTGGTGGGGTTTCTGCCTGGTAACTCTGCAGCTTCTTCAGCTTTAAACATCTGATATGAACCAGAATGAACCTTTAGAGAAACAACATCAGGATAACAGAAGCAGAAATCTGAATAAACAGTTTTTTCTGATTTCTCCTTCAGCGGATCAGCAGCCTCCCAGTCGTGGTTTGTTTCTCAGTCAGAGCCTTTACAGCACAATGAACGATAATCCCCCTCCCTAAACAATCCCAGAATGCTCTGCTGCTGGCCCAGATTGGCCCTGAATGATCCGCTAACCTTCGCTAGCGGCTCAACATGGCTGATAAACACCTCAACAGAATGACATGTCCCTCCACCAGGTCTCCGACCTTTGACCCCCAGCCATATCAGTGCAGGGTTAGGAGCAAGAGCAAATTTAATCATCCAGGTTCATCTTTAACTTTTCTCCAGCAAGGCAACGTCGTTCCCGTCGTCTGGGTGATGAAGTGTGAACGGCTCGGCGTTGTGACAACCTGCTGCTGACATGGTGCTAAAAGGCTGCTAACAAGCAGCTAACACACTGCTAACATGGTGCTAGCAAGCAGCTAACATGGTGCTAACAAGCAGCTAACATGGTGCTAGCAAGCAGCTAACATGGTGCTAACAAGCAGCTAACATGGTGCTAGCAAGCAGCTAACACACTGCTAACATGGTGCTAGCAAGCAGCTAACATGGTGCTAACAAGCAGCTAACACACTGCTAACATGGTGCTAGCAAGCAGCTAACACACTGCTAACATGGTGCTAGCAAGCAGCTAACACACTGCTAACATGGTGCTAGCAAGCAGCTAACCCTCCCCTATTATTCATTTTTATGTTTCTCAAATTTCCAGACTTGAAATCACGTTTGCATAATAAACTTGACATTTTTCCACGATGTCCTTCGTCATTCTGGCTGTTAAATATCCAGGATGTTTTTCCTCCCAGATTTAATTTATCTCTGCAGTTTTTTGTTATCCTCCAACCTGAGCAGGTGAGGTGGTTTTCAGCCGCCTGATGTCAGATCTGCGGCGCCGACCCGCTCTGCTCGTTACCGACGGCGCCGCGGTCCGATTGCATCAAGCTGCTGCAGGACGCATGATGAAACGCCCACTGCTCTCACATTCAGAGGAACTGAAACGCCTTTACAGACGAATTATTTTCAGCAGATAAAAAGCGGCGGAGCGTGAAGAACGAAGCTGGAGGGAGGAAAATCCTAACAGGAAGTCACTGATCACAGGTATTTGATCAGAGCTGTCACAATAAATCAGTTAATCACAAAATACATTAAAACAAGCTCAATCATTTGGTCTTTCTACCAGAACCTGAATTCAGTCTGCTGCTTCAGGAATCCATTTTATTGATTTTATTTATGATGTCTTCCAGTGTTTCGTGTTCATTGCAGTTTAAAGTTCATCCTTCAGAATGGTATTATTGGAAATGTTTATTTATCACAATAACTTCTGCATTTATTATGCAACAACAGATCATTCCACAAGTTATTAAGAAACAATATTATTGTTGTTTTCAAATCATTTTCTAATAATATCTTAATAAAAAGTGTTGCTTGTTTGTTTTCAGAAAGAAAAAAAGCCTTAATTTCTTTTTTCTATTCCTCACATCAACCCTCTGAGAAATCATGATTGAAAGCGTCTCTGTTGCTCAGAAGAGTTATTCCTAAAAGACACATTTATAATAAGTTTATAGTTTATGCATTTAGGGCCAGGAGAGCGGACCAATCACGTGGCTGGAGCCTCTGTTTGAAATTAATGTGATTGAATTAAATTACTTTTCTGATAGTTGTTGTGAACTAGTGCTAAATAAATAACCTGAAACGTTTCCTCCTGTGCAGCTCTTTATCTGAAAACGCGCCTTCACCTTCCTGAATCTCTCCATGTAGTTACATATTTCTCCAGCAGGGGGCGCTGATCATCACTAATGATATGTAGGGATATTACTGAGGTTTATTATAGTGATACTTAGGAAGCCTAAACCGAATCACTTCCTGCAGCCTCTAAACTATTCGCCAAATCCTTGGCAGCCATTTTTCTTTCCCATCAACTATGAACTTCAGATTCCAACATGGTTACAGCTAAAACTCCGCAGGTCACATGACCACAGCAGGAACGGCACAAAAAGCCCAAAAGACTGAAAGATTTACAGCAGCAGAATCTTTCTCAGCTCAACTCTCAGCAGAAACCAAACCAGCAAACCAGCTCAGGCCTTAAGAATATGAACCTTACCACAGGGTAAGGTCCATGGCTGATGCCCATTTTCATTGGCTGATGCCCAATCTATGTGATCACGTGATTGGCCGTCTCACAAACAGGCTTCCTGTTAGCTAAGTACAGCATAATAGCAGCACTGATACAACTTCTACACCTTGTAGCCTGTCTGCTACAGTCTTATGTTAGCTAAACAGATCAATATGCAACGTGTATCTGACTCACACTGAAGATTTTATTTTAGTAGAAAAGGTTTTGGACTAAACTGTTCCTCCTGTTAGCCTCTCTAGCACCAAGTACAGCTGGTCAATCAACCATCGCTGTGTTCAGGGAACCAACGATTAATAATCCAGAAATAAACTTGATATGGTAACGGACTGAATGTTTTGTTTTTAACGTAATCTTTACTCGTCTTGTGGCGCAGGCGGTTGCCATGGTAACAGGTGTGTTTAAACTACAAAGAGAGAGAGAGTAAAAAGGTAGGAGTGGTTCTGAGTTGATCACCTGTTCGGGTTATTTTATCTTTGTTTACCTTTGCTGTGGCTCATTACAGCCGCTGTAGTTTCTAAAAGTTGGACTAATTACCTCGTTCCTTTGTGAGTTTACATCATTCACAACAAACATCACATAAAACAAATAGATTTCATAAAATTTTAACAAACAAACAGCTTCTACTGCGATAATTATGTGAGATTAAATGAATTATATTCCAGCTTCAGAAGATTTTCCTTTACCTTTACAGAGCTCTTTGGTTCCTCCTATTAGTCTGTAGCTTCTCATATTGAGGTCAAAGTTCAGATCTACCATAACTGACTGACAGCTGCTGGCCTCAGGTTTGAACCAGTTTGTGACTGAGAAACCAGTAACCTCCTCCCAGTTGATGACATGAACTTGTTATTTCCTCTGTCCATTCTAGTAGCTGATATATTGTGAAAATTCGGTAGAAATGAAGCACTAATGGAGTCATGTTTCCATAGAAACAAGGCGCCAGGCTTTGTTTGTGAGACTTGCGGTCACGTGGGTCGGTTGTGGGCGGAGCTTGGTAAGGTCCATTAGCTTAGCATCAAACCCGTAGCAGCTCTTAACCTACCTCTGGGTCAGGTAGATCCCCCAGGCAGCTTGAAGGATCCTCAGCTTGATTATAGATCCCCTTAATACCAATAATCGATCTGCTGCTCTTCCAAACAACATTTTTGTCCTCAGATACTTCAGGGACGCCAGCAGCCAAACAAACAGCAGCTGAGACGCCATGGTCGCTCCTCTTCTGTTCTGTTCTGTTGCACAAAAATGGCTTCCACAACTTCATGAAGAAAAAAAAAGGTTTCAAAAAAATTACTAACCGAATAATAAACGCTGCGATTTCAAACGCGACCTGCCAGCCCTCTCTAGCCGAGAGGACAACGATTCCAGTCGGACTCAAAAAGATTTGAGTCTTTTAGGCGACCAGGCAGATTCGGCGCTTCAGGAGATCAGAAAAAAAAATCATTTTTATCCCAGTTTCAGAATATCAGACTGCCGCTGCCTGCAGCCAGGTTTTTTAAACAATCACGTAGCAGCTCCGCCGTATTTATATGGCCTCACGCTCACAAATAACAAACATGGCGCCTTCAGGGATGGTTGCCAGATCTGTCAGTTTCCAGTAAAACCTGCAGACAGTAAAACCTCCAATGTTAACAGAACTTTATGCCAAATGTGAATTTAGACCAAGTTAGAGAAACAGTGAAATTTAATGTTTTATATTTTATAATGTAGGGCTGAAGAATTTAAAAAAAGTTTTATATATATATATATATATATATATATATATATATATATATATATATATATATATATATATATATATATATATATATATATATATATATATATATATATATATATACATATATATATATATAGAGAGAGAGAGAGAGAGAGAGAGAGAGGTTAAAATAAGTGTAATGCTGCCCTTACTGCTGGTTAACCTGCCCAATCTGTGGATTAACTGGCTTGTTCTTACAAAAATTTAGATTTTGAAACCTTAATAAACTGCTGCTCCAGTCCTGACCCGTATGGAGAATGAAAAGTGCCAAATGACAATAAATTATTGATGAAATAATAATAAATGTGTCATTGACTTATTAAAACTGGTCACTCTCCATAGATCTGTGTGTTTTGATTCATCTTTAAATACTAGAAGTTTATCCATAAATTGCTTATTCAAAATCAATACAATAAAACCTTCTGAAATATGTTTTTCTTTATTTTTTATTAATTTATGGAAGTCTAAGTCGACAGACTGTAATGAAAGGTTCAGTTTGGATTCCATTTCAATGTTAATCATAAACTTCCAGTGGTTCTGTTAGTGAACTAACTGAACTTTCTTTCCTGCTCAGGATCCGGCGCTGAGCACCATCAGCAACAGAACCAGAGACGCTCGGCCTTCAGCCAAACCACTCACATCCATTTTTCTGTCGGCAGCAGCTCTGCATCCCGGGACGATTACAGCCAATTTATATCCGAAGCGCTGAGTCCAATATAGTGTGTGTCTGGTGGGGGGAGCTGGCAGAGATTAAAGCTATTTGTCTCTGCTTATGGCAGCGACAGAAAGCTGAGAGGGGAGCGGAGGAGAAACGGAGAAAAACAGACTGTGGGACAAATCCTGGCTGCACTTCCTGAGGAGAGACGGGATGCTGCTCCACACTTCAGGACCAGAAACCAGGAAATGTTTGGAGAAAAGGAGAATAAAAAAAGGCAGCAGAGATCATCCCACCTCCAGAACCAGAACTAGACGGGTCTGGACTCCAGACAACCAGCTGATTTCCATGTGTTAATATCTCGTTATGAAATATTTGAAGATTTATATCTTTTTCTTTAGGATAAAAATGAACCACAAACCTATGACATAAACAGTCACATTAAAGCGGACCGGATTCTCGTTGAAGCGGACCGGAGTCTCGTTGAAGCGGACCGGAGTCTCGTTGAAGCGGACCGGAGTCTCTCTGAAGCGGACCGGAGTCTCGTTGAAGCGGACCGGAGTCTCGTTGAAGCGGACCGGAGTCTCGTTGAAGCGGACCGGAGTCTCTCTGAAGCGGACCGGAGTCTCGTTGAAGCGGACCGGAGTCTCGTTGAAGCGGACCGGAGTCTCTCTGAAGCGGACCGGATTCTCGTTGAAGCGGACCGGAGCCTCGTTGAACCGGACCGGAGCCTCGTTGAACCGGACCGGAGCCTCGTTGAACCGGACCGGAGTCTCTCTGAAGCGGACCGGATTCTCGTTGAAGCGGACCGGAGTCTCGTTGAAGCGGACCGGAGTCTCGTTGAAGCGGACGAGTCTCGAAGCGGACTGAGTCTCAAGAAGCGGACTGAGTCTCTCTGAAGCGGACCGGAGTCTCGTTGAAGCGGACCGGAGTCTCGTTGAAGCGGACCGGAGTCTCGTTGAAGCGGACCGGAGTCTCTCTGAAGCGGACCGGAGTCTCGTTGAAGCGGACCGGAGTCTCGTTGAAGCGGACCGGAGTCTCTCTGAAGCGGACCGGATTCTCGTTGAAGCGGACCGGAGCCTCGTTGAACCGGACCGGAGCCTCGTTGAACCGGACCGGAGTCTCTCTGAAGCGGACCGGATTCTCGTTGAAGCGGACCGGAGTCTCGTTGAAGCGGACCGGAGTCTCGTTGAACCGGACTGTATTCATGCTAAAATGAGTTAAGATTAGTGCTGTATTAGTTTAATTTGCTGTAAATATTTCCCACCTCTGTTCTACTAGAATTTCTGGCTCCAGTAGAACCGATTCTACTGGACTCGGGGAAACCATCTGGAGTCTTTTTAGTTTTCTTCCCAGCAGATGGTTCTTGATGTGAGCGTCTCTGTTTGCTGTAGAAATGATCTCAGATTTCAATGTCATTTCTCTTCCTGCTGGTTTTCTTTCTCAGGCAACATGAATACGCAGCGTTCATCCGTTGTCCAGATGCATGCTGGGAGATCAGGAAGCTTTAACAGTGTGAAGCTGAGGAGCAGCTGCTGTGTGTTTCTGCTCGTTGGTGTGTGAAACGTCTCTGATGGTTTCTGTCCTCGGCGGCCGGCGGCCCTCAGGGAACCGGTCCTCTCCAGGAGGGAAAAACCGGGACGGATCCAGATGTCTGGGAAGGGATTTCTCTGCATGGCTGAGCAGCTGCTGCGTCCCGCCAGAACCGCTCCAAACCTCCCAGTGAAGAACGATGCTGCTGCTGAAAACCATCAGACTGATGTGAGCAGAATCAGCGGATCCGACTCCCAACAGAACGGTCCGCTGAGGAACCCGAGGTCTGCTGGGTTCTGATGCTCTGAAGGTTTTAAGCTCCGCCTCTTTGGTCCAACTGGAAAGATTCGAGGATCGTTTACCGTCAGATTAAGAAATGTACTACAAAAACTAACTAAATAAATAAACACACAAATAAACAATAAAGTAATTTTACGTGATATTTCTGTAGTTATGAGTGAATAATCTAAGAGGTGAAGCTGCATTTGGTGCAGCTTGAGTTCAGCAGTCTGACAGCTGAAGGGTGGAAACTGATCCTCCAGGATGACCAGAGGTCAGAGGTCGCTGTTTGGTAGATTATGCATTCTGACGGGATTCTGTCAGGATGAGCTGATTGGTCTGTTTAGTGTGGATCAAACTCTGTTTGGTTCTGATACAAAGTGATGAGCAGTGATGTCAGTAACGCGTTAATTTGTAACGCGTTACTGACGTCGGACCACTTTTTTCAGTAACCAGTAATCTAACGCGTTGCTATTTCAAATCCAGTAGTCAGACTACTATTACTTATGAAAATCACTGTGCGTTACTATCTTCTTTTGTTATTTACCGTAATCGTATTTCCTCTACTCGTCTTGTCGAGTGACCGACGTCTCTATGCGACAGAAATGTAAACAATGGAGGGAGATTTTGTTGGTGGAAAAACTGGAACTATTTTCAGTTTCTGTCGCCAAGTCCGATTATTACAAGCGGCTTTGGGCTTCATTTTTTTAAGTCGCTTGCAAATTTAATGAGTTGCTGGTTGCGCCTTTTTGGGCTCGTTTTTGAACGTGAAGTTGCTCATTTGGACTTGGAAATAATCAGAGACTCATAATAAATCCCAGAATTTGTCCGTCATGAAGGTAGTTTTAGTCAGTCTTTCCCTGTCCATCATTTCCCGGATGATCCGTCCCGCTGTGTCTTTGTTAATGTCAAGTTAATGTATTACCTCTGAATGACGTCGAGTTTCGCGTTGCGCTCCAGAAAACTGCAAACATCGAGACCAATATGAACAGCGCAATAAACGTGAAAACAGCCGCGAATAAACGTGTCCGTAGTTGGCAATAGTTATAATGGCAACTTAACACCTTTATAATGATTAATATTAAGATAAGTGTCACAAATCTGTGAAGCCATCTGAGTTGTGGAGCTGCAGGAGGAGATCTGGGCGCAGAGCTTTGACACCAAACGCAGGACCGTAACACAGAACCTGGAGGCTGGGGGGATTTAGGGGGGGGGCTTTAAAATCCTTCTTAGAGTTTTCCAAACAACACTTGGACCACACAAATTACTCACGTTTTTTATTTTTCTACAATCTCCTCTTCAGTTCAACCTTATCAGTGGAGACACATTGTTGATGTTACCATTATAAAATAGCTGACAATTAAGTTTTGGCAAAGATCAATATGATTTTCACAGGAGGCAGAGCGTTGTTGTTAGCAGCTGCTGAAAGTAACTAAAAAGTTACTTTTAATATAACTAAGTTACTTTTTCAAGGACTAATCAGTAGTCCGATTAAAGTTACTTTTTCAAAGTAACTATGCCAACACTGGTGATGAGACACCGCCATGTTGGTTCTGTTCCGCCCCGGTCCGTCTGTGGCTCAGCTGAACCTCTCATGCAGACAGACCCAGGGGATTTAAACCCTCAACCTCTGGCAGAGTGGAGCGTCTCTCCGGCCGCTGAGCTCCACGCAGCGTGACGGACGTCCGGTTCCCACGGAAACAATCAAGACGCCTCGTTCTGCAGCTGAGCTTCCAGTTTCACATCAAACACGTTTTTCTGTTGAAAGAGACAAACGAACATCCTGAAGCCTTCGGAGGGATGACATCACCAACCTCAGAATGACATCACCAACCTCAGAATGACATCACCAACCTCAGAATGACATAAAGATAACTCGCCTCAGGAAGTTTGTCAACGTCCTGGACTGAGTGACATGTCATAAAAACATTTCAACAATTAGTTCCCTCGTTCCTCAGGAGAGCAGAAACAGCTTCTGAAGCCAACAAGACAATTCACTCCGTTTAGTTTTCATCCAGTTTAGTTTTCACTCCGTTTAGTTTTCTGCTGTCCTGTCCAACCTGAAGCATCGTTCAGGTCAAAGATCTGCTTTAATAAACGTTACACTTCGTTCCACACGGCCTCGTTTTCATACAAATGCTACACTTAAAATTTCCTTGTTAAAGAAGCAAAAACCTGAAAATATGAAGCAGATTCTGCACAGAAAGAGTCTGAAATGCGCAGAAACTCTCTGCCTTCATCATCTGCAGATGAAGGATGAAAAGCTGCAATAAACAAACATTTCACATCCAGGTCCAGTTTTTATAAAGCAGGTTCAGAGAGCAGCAGATCTTTAATATTTTCTGTGATAGCTGCATCAGCTCAGAGAGCGGCGCTTCATCTTCTTCACGCTCCGCTGCAGCTTTCCATCTGCAGATCCATGTTTGAGTTTCAGGCGGAGCCAGACGCTCCGGTCCGCTCCAACACAGAGCAGAGATGGAGATCAATAACACAATAACTGATCTGCTGCAGGGAGTCGACCTGCAGAAACACCTCCACCCATCTGACCAAAGAAACACCAGGAAACAGAAACTCAACCAGAAAAACGGAACCAGAGCCAAACTGGAGCGCCGACGTTTTCAAATCTGACAATATCCAGGAACTTCATAAAACACAGCGCGGTTTTCACAATAAAACTTGGCGTACGCAAAAATGTATTAAAGTGCAGCACACAAAACAAATCGGATGCATAAAGCTGTGCACGCGCACGTGGCCGCGCACGTTTCCTTTATTCTTCCTGATTTGGGGAAACAGAGCAGCTGCTGCTCCGCCTGTCGCCTCCAGAAATACATATTGATGTAAACTGGTATAGATACCAGGAAGTCTGCCGCCAGGTGAAGCCGTAACCATGGCAACGGCCTTGTTTGTGGCAGTATTTATAATAATTCTATATTTTATTGAAAAGGTGCTTTGAAGACACATAATGTCCCCTCACAAAAATAAAAATGCATTTTAAAGAAGAAAAAATGTAAAATGAAGAGATTCTGTTGGAGCAGCAGAACGTTCAGCCGGATTCAAAGACAGAAAGTCAGAGAGTCTCTGAGTGGGAATGTGGAGGATTATTCTAAACACTAGATGATTTCTGTCCGGTACCGGTACCGGTCCAGCTGTAAGTTCTGCTCAGAGCTCCAGGATGATCAGTCTGAATGAATCTAAACGCTGATAAACCAGCAGATCAATCTGATCAATCTGATCTCTGATCAATGGCTCCATGTTCTCCTCAGGTAGCGGCTCACCTGGATGCAGCTACTGATGGACCTGTGATTGTCTCCACACCTGATCAATAATCAAACTGTCTGATCAGCCCTGGTTTCTCTTTAGGGACAATAAATAGATTCATTCAGACCAGGAGTTTCATCTTTATGAGACTCAAACTGAGCAACATGATTGTTGACGTTGGACTGAGGTTTTCACATCCTTTATTTCTATTTTCTGTATTTTCTGTTGGCTTCTTGTCTGAGGATAAACGGGTTCAGTTTCATCGTTTAAACACTGAAATATTAAAATCATAAATCCTGGGGTTTGATGCTTCCTGCTCTAAATAACTGAATCAGATTTCAGTGGATTTAGTTTTGACTCTTTGTAGTTTATTATTGTCCACAGAAAAAGTTGGATGCTGCTGAACATTTTCACTGCAGGTCAAAAGTTTGTGTATATTTATGCAAACTTTCATTTTTATACCTGCCGATATGAGTAACATATGAGGCGCTGCACAGTTTCTGTCTGCAGGAGGCCCCTGATGATGAAACAAGGAAATCCTAGACATCAGTTTAAAATGTGATGTAACCAGTGGGGAAGCTGCTAGCTAAAGAGTTAGCTGTGCTAACCCTAATTATTATAAAAATTCATTTGTGCCGACATGGGGAGCAACAAGTATGCCCACTCCCCCCTCCCTCGGCCGCCACCCATCACACATTGCACCCGACCCCTTTGGCCCCTCTCACGGGTCGTGGGCCCATGGGAGGGGGGGGCCATGTTTCCTCTTTGGGCTGAGCTCGGCCACCAGACGCTCGTCGTCGTGCCCCCCCTCGCCCCCCTCCAGGCCTGGCTCCAGAGTGGGGCCCCAGTGACCCGCATCTGGGCAAGGGAACACCAAGTCCAAAGTTTTTATCCATCATCTGGTCCCTCAGCTGGACCTGTCTGCCTTAGTGACCCCACCAGGGGCATGAAGCCCCAGACAGCAGAGCTCCCAGGATCATTGGGGCCTCAAACCCCCACCAGCATAAGGTGGCAGCCAAAGGAGAGACATTCTAAAATTTATGCAGAAAAGTTAATTTAGAGGAAACTAAACATTTTCAAAGTTAGCAAAAGCACAAAACAAAACATTAGCTCTGCTAGCAGCACATTAGCGCATTAGCCAAGCTGTTTCCTCCACCGAATGTAAACATCCTGCTCAGATCAAACTCCTTCAGTTTTATGTTGAATCCATAAAAACAGAACTCAATCAGACATTACCAGCTGATCATTCATTCATGACAGAGGCAGGCTTGATGCTGATGGGTCTGTAACCTCCTCTCCCCCTGAAGGTCAACATTCAGCATCTCTTTAACATATTTGATGTTTCTGAGCCGAGTGGAGCTGGAAGCTGCGGCGGCCGCCGGCTCTGCTCTGAGGAAAGGTTAACGAGCCGATCGCTCGCCTTTCCCACATCGCAGCAAAGCAGCTTCATCCAAAGTTCTGGACGTTTATGGACTTTAATTGCTGCTGGATTTCAAATGGCCTTTAAACCAGTCAGTCAGTGTCTGCAGGAAACGAGTCTTTTTGTCTGGAAGTTCTAAACTTTAAAACCTGCTGCTTCTGCCTCCTGATAACAACTAACTGAGTGAAACCAAATCAGCCAGAAGAACCTGGTTCTGTTTGGCTTCATGCTTCTTAAATAACATTTTATCCGTTAATTCAATTTATTTTCCTCTTAAATATAAATGATGTTGTTAAATGACTGTGGGTAACATCTGTAAAATATTTAGTTAGCAAGCTAAATATTTAACTTAACATTACATATTCAGACTGCCGTCTAAATATTTAGTTGGTTAAACATTTAACTTGATAAAAAATATTTAGCTTGTAATGTAAATATTTAGAGGTAAATATTTAGTTGGTGAAATACTCAGCTTGCTAACTAATTGGTTGCCTAGTAATTTAGTTTGAATCTCACATTTAGAAATGGATGAGTTGTATTTTCTCTGACAGGCTGAATATTGCAGATTATTGTTCATTTGTGTAACTTTACAGCAACGCCTCACTGAAACGTTTTAGCGTGTAGCATCTCAAAACGTTTTAGCATGTAGCATCTCAAAACGTTTTAGCATGTAGCATCTCAAAACGTTTTAGCGTGTAGCATCTCAAAATGTTTTAGCGTGTAGCATCTCAAAACGTTTTAGCGTGTAGCATCTCAAAACGTTTTAGCGTGTAGCATCTCAAAACGTTTTAGCGTGTAGCATCTGAAAACGCTTTAGCGTGTAGCATCTCAAAACGTTTTAGCGTGTAGCATCTCAAAACGTTTTAGCGTGTAGCATCTGAAAACGATTTAGCGTCTAGCATCTTAAAAAGCTTTTGCGTGTAGCATCTCAAAACGTTTTAGCGTGTAGCATCTCAAAACGTTTTAGCGTGTAGCATCTCAAAACGTTTTAGCGTGTAGCATCTCACCATGTTTTAGCGTGTAGCATCTCAAAACGTTTTAGCGTGTAGCATCTGAAAACGATTTAGCGTCTAGCATCTAAAAAAGCTTTAGCGTGTAGCATCTCAAAACGTTTTAGCGTGTAGCATCTCAAAACGTTTTAGCGTGTAGCATCTCAAAACGTTTTAGCGTGTAGCATCTCACCATGTTTTAGCGTGTAGCATCTGAAAACGTTTTAGCGTGTAGCATCTGAAAACGATTTAGCGTCTAGCGTATAAAAAAGCTTTAGCGTGTAGCATCTCAAAACGTTTTAGCGTGTAGCATCTCAAAACGTTTTAGCGTGTAGCATCTCACCATGTTTTAGCGTGTAGCATCTGAAAACGTTTTAGCGTGTAGCATCTGAAAACGATTTAGCGTCTAGCATCTAAAAAAGCTTTAGCGTGTAGCATCTCAAAACGTTTTAGCGTGTAGCATCTCAAAACGTTTTAGCGTGTAGCATCTCAAAACGTTTTAGCGTGTAGCATCTCAAAACGTTTTAGCGTGTAGCATCTCACCATGTTTTAGCGTGTAGCATCTGAAAACGTTTTAGCGTGTAGCATCTGAAAACGATTTAGCGTCTAGCATCTAAAGAAGCTTTAGCGTGTAGCATCTCAAAACGTTTTAGCGTGTAGCATCTCACCATGTTTTAGCGTGTAGCATCTCAAAACGTTTTAGCAAGGGTTAGCCTGTATGACCCACGTTGGACCCGGGTCTCCTGTCCGTCTCTCGTCCTCCTGCCTGTCT
Organism: Gambusia affinis; assembly: GCF_019740435.1. NCBI lineage: Eukaryota > Metazoa > Chordata > Actinopteri > Cyprinodontiformes > Poeciliidae > Gambusia > Gambusia affinis. The sequence goes on from NC_057872.1 coordinate 31,450,980, forward strand.
GGGTTTGTTCTGAGCTGAAACTGGAATCGCTGGCAGCGTGGAGATGTTCAGCTGAAAACGCCTCTGAGCGATCGATGAAGGACCAAATTAAAAACCTTTAAATAGGACATCGGCTCTGTAATCAGGACAACTAATCAGAACTTTGGTTCTTCCTCATGCAGACGTTTCTGTCCAGATTTAAATGTAAATCCCCTCATGGGTTCACTGAACCACTTCCAGCAGGAACCGCTGATCAAAACAACTAGCTCGCCTTTAAAGCAGCTCATCTTTGGTTTTAAGATGAAATATTGGACAAAAAAAGAGGAAAAGGAACGACTAAATATTCAGTTCCAAGTAAAATATTTAGCTTAAATATGAAATGTGCTGATTAAATGTTGAGTTTGATACCAACATTTATGAATGAATGTGTTTCTTCTCAGCCTAAATAACCCAGATTATCTGCGCCTGTGTGGCGTAACAAGCAGCAGCTCTGCTCTCTGCAGCGGTTCGTCTTCAGACTCGGTGAGTTTCTGGTTTTACCGCCTGCAGCCTGTTGCAGCCGCTGAAGCCCAGCAGCTTTCTGCTGCTCTCTGATTGCTGTCAGCAGGAAGTTGAGCGGATCCCCGCGGGCGGCGGCGGGGATCCAGGCGGTTCTCCATCACTGAGGGAGACAAACGACGTCTGAGGCTTCAGCCGACCCGTCATCAGTCAGAGTGCGGCGGCCATGATGCACCCTGCTGAGAGGATGAGGAGGATGATGACGAGATCCTCAGTTTGCCTCCAGGCCTGCTGCTGCTTCCCAAAGCGTCAGGACCGTGAGCGCTAAGCAACATTTAGCGAAACTTTCACATGATGAAAACAACAGACATCAGGTTGCAGACAGGAGCTGCAACCCAGAACGACACTTTTCAGAGAAACTCTGATCAGCTTTTAGCTTTAAAGGAACTCACTGTTTCGGCTGTTTTGCAGTTTTCTGGAAGTTTGTTCCAGATCTGTGGAGCATAGAAGCTCTAGACCTATAGGTCTAGATCTACCGATCTAGACCTATAGCTCTACATCCTTCAGTGTTAACCACTTACCCGTCACCGGGACGCCGCCGTGTCGTTTTTCCATTATATTTTCTGAGATTCTGAGATCCTCCAATAATGTTATAAAACGGCTTTTTCCAGGCCAATAATATCCAATAATATCGTTTTGATATGCCTCTATTCTTCCTGGAATATTTCTGACTGGCCAACTGGAGACTAAATGTAAAGTTGTGAAGCCAAAATTACAGAAGTGCTAGAATGATACTGAAGGTGAAGAATCTCTGGTGAAGTCTTCATTTAGTTTATAGAAATATGAATTAACCGGTTTTAATTTCTAAATAAACTAAACTCTTTTATCATTAGAAGAGCCAGGTGTAGTTTCAGGATGAGAAGATATAAAATGATATTAATTATAGTAGAAGCAGAAAGGAGAACAGGTGAGGACTGATGTCAGGTCGATTTCTTTCAACGTTTCAATATTTTTTTATTATTTCCACACTAAATGATTAATGGTCAGGAGACAATAAGAAAAGTTTAAATATAAATGAGTGGAAAGTTTTTCTATCAGAAACAGGTTACACAGTTGAGGTATATAATAATGTATACATCTGAAAATTGTTAAGTTGTTTAAATTCTCTTCCTGTTTAATAAAAACATATTTTGTTATATTTAGTTAATTGACATTCTGATCCTGTATCACTGTAAATCCATGAATCCATGCAGGAACATCCGGCTGCAGAGTCACAGACAGAAACATATTTTAGTTAAATGAGAAGAGAGGAAAACATTTAGTGTTTCTGCCTCAGTGTTTTTATGGCTCATGTTTGGTAAGTTACTGAGTTTTCAGAGAGCAGCTGAAGGTCTGTTAGATTTTATTTAATTTGTTCAAGAAGAACAAAACTTGTTTTTCAAATTTTATTTTTGTTGGTCAAACTGCTGAGTCCTATTTTATGAGCTGTTTTTTTTATTATTATTTAAGGTTTTAGAAAGAGGCAGAAACTGTTCAGTCAACTTATATTATTACTTTTTGACCAATAATCAAATATCTTTTGACCAATAAAACATATCAGAATCTGTTAGCCTGTTTGTGCTAGCAGAGTATTTATCTATCTGAGATAAATGATAAAGTTTAATGTTCAGTCCTGGAATAACTGGATAAATAATTTTAATCTGATTATTGGATTATAAATAGTAACATGTTGGATTACTTGTTACTGAAACAAGAGTAACATGTTACTGACGTGTTGATGGGACCAAAATGTTTCTGTTTCTGCTCCAGTTCTTCCCTGATCCCTCAGGTTTCCTCTGATGACGGACTCCTAACTTCTACTTCCTGTTTACTAGCATCAGCCTGTAGTTCTGCGTTAGCCTGGCTGGTTCCGTCCAACCAGACAGAAAAATGACTAATTCACTTTGTGTTTTTTCTGTCATTTTAAAATTTCGCTCAAAATCCGTTTGACAGCCGGACGGAAACAAAGCTAGCAAGAACAGAGCCGAGTTCTGATCAGAACCTACCTGGTTCCGGTCCGAAACCCGACATGGCAGCTCATACTCCAGGTGATCTGCTGGTAGTTTTAAATTCGGAGATTCCGACCATTCCTGCTGCTTCTTCTTCTGTGGTTTTATTTCCTATCAGGCAGCAGCAGCTGCTGCCATTAGCAACACCGCTACAGGATTAGACCACCAGTCCGTTTGGACCGGATCGGAACCGCAGAGAAGAACCTTTTATTTTAATGTGGTGACAAAAACTTTAATTCCTGGTTTTAAATTTGAAATTTTGAGACGATCCATTCTCTGTCTATACTTCAGTTTTATTTGTGAAAACACAAAAAAACTGAATTGTTTCTTTTATTTCCGGCTTCATGAGCGACAGCTTCCTCTGCTCTGAAACGTTCCGACTGATGAAAAAGATTGAAGTTTGTTAAATCTAAAAACACTGGGAGCCAGAATAACCATCAGTAAGTGAGTCGCTCTGCTGCTCAGAGCATTGCAGGTGGAAACATTAAAGGGTTAATAGAGGAGCCATGTTGGGGCAACGTCCTGGAGGCGGAGCTTCCAGAAGAGTAGAAGCTTCTTAAAGAGACAGAGGCCCAATTTCGTCCATTAAATCAGGAAGTCAAGTTATTTTCAAGTCATTTTGAATGTAAAAAGCATTTTTAAAACAACTGACGCAGCGTTTGTTAGCATACACTGAGGCGTGTCTGTCTGTCTGTCAGCCGTCTCCTCCAGAACAAAAGCCGCTCCAGGTTTTGTTTCCTCTGAGTGAACCGAATCCTGTGAAGCTCTCAGGTTGACAGCAGCATGTTGGTGTGTTTCCACCTGAACGCAGCTCTGTGTGTTCAGCTTTATTCAACCTGCTGACAGGTTGTTGGACTCAGACATGTTCAGGAGTCCAAAACGGCCTGGACACACGCAGAGACGCCGAGGGACAACGGGGATCTGACAGGAAGCAGCAGAAAGCAGGAGAGAGACGACTGACTCACGGTGATCAGCAGCAGAGCAGCAGGTCGGGCTGACCAGAACCAGAACCATGATTCCTGCACATGAATCTAGAAAACAATCATGTAGATGCAAAAGACTCTCATCAACATGTCTAATAAACCAACTCTTCATGTTCTGCAAATATTATTTATGAGATTATACAAACATGATCAACAGCAATACGAGTTATCAGAAAAACATTCATTCAAATCTCAGCTTCAGACTAAATGTTTAGTAAGAAAGCAACATTTTTAATTAGCAATTTAAATATTTACTTCCAACCTAAACATTTAGCTCTAAGCTAACTAAATATTTAGTTTATGAACTAAATCGCTAGCTGAGAGTTAAACATTCAATTAAGCAAATCCACTAGTCAATAAGCGGAAGTGGACTATCAAAATAAAAGCTGGGGGTTGATAACGGCTGCTGGAAATCCATCAGTCCAAGTGGCTGGAACTGCTCGACATCACATCTGGACATAATTAATACAGATTTCTGCTGTCGCAAACTGTTGTTTCCATGGAAACCAACCAAATCACCACAGAAGTCACCAGTTTCAGGTGAAAGTTCCTGTTTATAACAGGCAGCTGCAGCGCTGGCTCCTGATTGGCCGATCCTCATTAACCTCCCGTCAGAGCCAAGCGTCACCTGAGCTCATCAGCAGAGGCGATTAAAGACCCGCTGAACATCGTTAATTAGGCAGCTCAGGGTCAGCTGGAGGGCCAGGCTTTAATCAGCAGACAGGAGGTTCTGCTGAGTCTCTCCAACATGGAGGAAGTCTGGGAAGTTTCCAGCAACTTCCAGGTTCCTCAGGGTTTCTGTTTACGCTGATGAGACTGTGATTCATGCTAGGCTCCATTTACGGCGTCTAAATAGTGCTCAAAAAATAATTCACAATAAATCCAGACAAACTTTTGACTAAAAATCTGAAATAGGTAGAAGAGCTGCAGGTAAACAGGAAGTGCCATCCATCCATCTTCTTCCTCTTATCCTGGTCGGGTCGTGGCGTCAGCAGCTTCAGTAGGGAGGTCCAGTCTTCCCTCTCCAGTCTCTTCTTCCAGCTCCTCCAGGAATCCCAAGGCGTTCCCAGGAATCTCAAGGCGTTCCCAGGAATCCCAAGGCGTTCCCAGGCCAGCAGAGAGACATCGTCCCTCCAGAGTGTCCTGGGTTTCCCCTCCTCCTGGTGGGACATGAACTCCTCACCAGGAAGGCGTCCAGGAGGCATCCTGACCAGATGCTCCTCAACTGGCCCCTCTCGACGTGAAGGAGCAGCAGCTCTACTCTGAGTTCCTCCCGGATGACTGAGCTTCTCTCTCTAAGGGAGAGCCCAGACACCCTACGGAGAAAACCCATTTCGGCCGCTTGTATCCGTGATCTGGTTCTTTCGGTCATGACCCAAAGCTCATGACCATAGATGAGGGTGGGAACGTAGATCGACCGGTAAATCGAGAGCTTCGCTTTTGGCTCAGCTCTCTCTTCACCACGACGGACCGGTACAGCGCCCGCTTGACGGCAGACGCTGCGCCAATCCGCCTGTCGATCTCCCGCTCCCTTCTTCCCCCATTCGTGAACAAGATCCTGAGATACTTGAACTCCTCCACTTGGGGCAGGACACCCCCCTGACCCGGAGAAGGCACTCTACCCTTTTCCGGCTCAAGACCATGGCCTCAGATTTGGAGGCACTGATCGCCATCCCAGCCGCTTCACACTCGGCTGCGAACCGCTCCAGTGAGAGCTGCAGATCACCACCTGATGAAGCCAAAAGGACCACATCATCCGCAAAAAGCAGAGATTTGATCCTAACTAAGGCCACCAAAACGGATCCCCTCAACACCTTGGCTGGTCCAGAGATTCTGTCCATAAAAGTAATGAACAGAATCGGAAAACAGGAAGTGGAAACAGTTCAATCTGGTCACAAGCCCTGTCTCCTGGATATCTGACTGTTTCTGGCAGTAAATTGGTAGCAGTGATGCTGTTTATGTTTCATTTGTTTGCTATGGATGAAGTGAAGAAACATATTATTTTTCAACTTGTTCTAATACAGTTTGTAAAGTTACACAATCAAAACTTAACAGCAGTAATTTAGCTAGCCTGTCATAGCAGGTTAAATATAGGCCTAAGTCAAATTTTCACCATGGATTTATTCATTTATAAATGTTAGTTTAAACATAAAATTAGCTCAAATTAAAATATTTAGATCCAAGCTAAATATTTCTGCCGCAACCTAACTAAATATTTATTTGACAAATTATTTAGAATGTTTACTAAATATTTAGTTTAATGCTAAATATTTAGCTTGGACACTAAATATTTGTTTAAAAGCTAAATATTTTGCTAATAAAATTAATCTAAACATATAGATTGAAGCTATATATTTAACTTGCTAGCTAAGTATTAAATTGTTAAAACCTAAATATTTAGTGTGAAATCTATTTAAGCTAGCTCAAAATAAAGTAAACATTTAGCTTGTTCAAGAGCTAACAGTTCAGCTAATATTTGGACACAAATAGAATCTGGGTTTTGTGAACCGCTAAATGAGCTTTTATTGAATTATTTTAGTGATCTGATCGGCAGATGTGTGGAACAGGAAGCGGTTTCTCCTGAAGGTCTGGATGATTTTCTGATGCGGAGTTAGCTTTTTGTTAGCTTTTCTTCTTCGTCTCTTCCACCCGTCACGCCTCCGAGCCGAGCCCTGCTGCTGCTGGCTGGGAAACCCCGCAGGACGTCAGAGCGCGACCGGAAGCCGAACCAGAACCAGAACCTCAACCGGAAGATTGTCTCAGCTTAATGAACCACTCACTCACTGCTGTCCGATGAACGTTTAATTATCGTGTTTTTGTTTCGCAGGTTAACATGAAGAAGAGTCAGGGGACTCAGCGCCTGTCCTCCATCTTTCCAAAACAGAACAGAAAATAATCACTAATATGAAAAAATATGAGAGAAAAACATTTCTTATCAGCAGATACAAGCTTTAAAGTTTTCACACCCTGGCTGTTTCAACCTCTCACTGCTTTTCTGCATAAAGTTATGGTCAAAATCATTTTTAACAAGCATTTTCAAAAATATGGAGTCTGTGGGGCGACAGCTGGACACATTTGGGGTCTTCCTCCATTGACAGCCCTGTTTTAAATGATGAAGTCAACTGATTAAAATCTCATTTTTCAAAAACAGATCTATTAATAAATAGTTAAATAATGTAATGGGGTCAGCAGGCCATTACAGGGGTCAACACTGGTATTTTTTAAGGTTTGTGAACTCCTAGCTTAGAGGAGAGTCAGTTTTCATGGATTGATGATGTAAATAAATGTGGGAAAGTTTTGAGATTAAAAATGAACAAACTGCCCGAATCTGAACTTGTTTCAATCAAACAGAGACATGAGGACGGAGGGAAACATCATGGATTCTGTCTTTTCCTCTTTAGCCTCTTCTATCTGCTCACACACTGCAGCTTACATAGCCATGTTTATGTCACAGTCATACATAAACAGCCTGAAACTGGTTATACTGGGAACAGACTGAGTAACATTTGATCATTTTCCAGCATTAAAGCTGTTTTTCTAAAACCAAATCTCATTATTTCTCAAGGTAATTTACACTGAGATTTACACCAGAACCCGACCAGGTCCAGGTCAGGTTCTGGACCTGGTGGAGCACAGAGACAGAAATGAATGAAGTCCAACAGAAGGTTTCTGCAGACATACTCAGTTTGTGCTTTTAAATCTACTCACATCGTTTCATGAACATGCTGGAGAAAAGACATCGTTATTTCCTCATATTTACTCACCAGCAAGAAAACTACCAGGAACCGCAGAGACCAGCAGGTCCTGCAAGTTCACCTGCATGCAAAACAACAGGCCATGCATCTGCCTCAGCATTTTAGAAAAGGGGAACAGTTGAGGATGCAAATGTCTCTGAAGGCAGCTCTTCATCTGCAAAATGCTTTGTAATATACGAACTTTACGAAAGTTTAGCAAAACATCAACACAGTCTTATAAAAACAGCAGGGAGAGTTGGGAGGGGTTCATACATTCCTTCATCGACTGCCTCCCTGCTCGGCATGCTGTCTGCAGGGAGGAGCCGCTTGCATTGGTCACGTTGTGTTTTTGTGCTTTTCTTCTGCTCTCGGCCGTCGTCGGTCCTGCATGCACAGCGGATGCTCAAGGTGCTGCACTTAGCATTTTTACACAGTCTGACCCTGAACTGGGGCAGCATGACAAAACCTCATGATGTTTCCTCCAAAATGGAGGATGACAACCAAAACACACTGCTTGCATCCAACCTTTCAGTATCTGATCTGATTTTTCCTGTCAGAAAGCCTCTGACTCGATGGCCGGTCTACGGACCACCGGACTAATAAGATCAATTATTCAGACCGGAGTTTGAACTGGAAGTCTTGCCAACGTCAACACTAAGATCAGAAAAGATCAGCGTTTCACCCTTTCTGAGCTCCAAACATGCAGAAGCATGTTATGGTTTTTGATAGTAAAAGATTTGAGTTGGTATTTGTGTGGCTATTGTTCTAAACTTCCTATTGTACTCATGACGTTCCTGTCAAATTGCTAATTAGTTCCGACCAAAATAGTCCTGAGGTCTGACAGTTGAAGACCAAAACATCAGATCAGATGATGTTCATAGAAACACGATAAAGATAACAGATCGCTAAGAACCATACTTACTCTGGCATGAATAATCGATCTTGCGAGTCCAGTCGTATCAGAGTGTAAAGAGTCAGATGCAGATGGTGTGTTTATCCTACAAGCTCTGGAATACTTGGACTGGTTTGGTCCAAAAAGCAACAGTCACCAAGCTGACGGACCTCATGGGGCCCGTTGACCTAATGAGTCACTTGCAGAATCTCCAAAAGAGGAAAACTGTGATGAGAACTTCCTGATTCACGCTGAGCTAATCCAGCTACACTGTGCAAATTACAGGGTGATTGAAGGTCCCTGGAAAAGCTCTACAGATGAGATGTTTGGTGTTAAAGATCTGAAGAACCACAGAGACGCTCCAAAGGATTTGCTCTGTCCTTGTGGATCCACAGAGAAAGAACTGAGACAGGAAGTGAGGTACTGGATGAGGAAGTGAGGACAGAGACACTGTGGTGAGGTGTGAGGTAGCGCCACACAGGAGTTCAAGTCCTGAAGGTGGAGGAGGTCAACCAGCAACAGCAACAGGCAGTGATCTAGCAAGGTGAAGACTGAATCTGGAGAAACCAGGAAGGAGAATCTGATGGAGCAGGTGAGACGGAGTCACCTGTGAACCTCTAAAAGGAGCAGGAAGTTTTCCAGCTGGTGAAGCCTGTATGAATAAATCTATGATCCAACATGGATTCATGTGTAGATGCCACAGAAGTTGTTTTCCACAGTTTCAGGGCCGACATGGTGACATCATACTAATTGTAGAATTCACCCCAACTTGGAGAAGCCAAACTGGTTCAATCATCGTCTCAGACTTCCAGCTGCCTCACACTTGGCTGTGAACCGTCCTTGTGCATTCTGTAGCTCCAGGCCAGAAAGAGCCAGCAGAACCACATCCACCCGGCACTCGGCTACGTCTATAAATCCTGTCCATACAAGTGATGGGCTCAATGAGAAGAATATGACAGCAATAGTAACAAAAAGCCCAGGTGAACATGTCTACTTGTTTCCATTGTACACATTTCTCTGAACAAGTGCAAGTGATTGTCACTCCACTGCGCAAGTTGGACAGAAATAAATGGAGAAGGAGCGAGACAAGCCCTTCCTGAACAGGACTGGTGATAAATGGCAGCCACACTGGAGTCCAACATGCACCAGAAACAGGTGTCAGTCATACCTCTACAGAGAATCCCTAATAAAGGACCCTGGGTTTTGTACTCGTGGAGCACCTGTACCCATGAGGGACACGGTTGAAAGCTTTCTCCAGCTCAACGAAACAAATGTGGGCCAGTTGGGCAACTCCCATAAGGTCTGAGCTCCTGTGGAGGGTGAAGAGCTGGTCCATGTTCGCTGGCCAGGACGGAAACCAAACTGCTCCTTCTGAAGGTTCAACTGCCTAATCTTTGTTCAGCTATGTTCTTGGTTCTGGGATGTCAAAACTTCTCTCAATGCACTGAGGTTTCTTCTCAACAAATAAATGATCAATGGAAATCTTGACTGAACCTTTCAGATATCTATGTAGGGTGGACCAGATGGAGTCATCTTCAGCAGTTACCGGGAGACCAGCAGCTCTCTGATCAACGATGAGATCTGAAAAGCATCTCCACCTTCATCTAGAGAGGAAGACGAGTGCAGCTGAAGGGGGTTGTCACTGGGAATTATTATTTGATATGAAAGGCAGCAAATGTTTCAGTTGATGACATCATTAAAAGTACTAAACAGCAGCAGCAAAAGCAGGAACCAAGGTGTTCCTAGACTTGGTCCCTCAGAACAAAACTGTGAAGGCCAACTGGTTCAAGGATAGATGACCCCAATGCCTCATGGGTAAATACTGCGTGCATCATCTTTAGCATCCGCTTTGACAAAAAACACAAGACAGTAAACATTTTGTGAGGTTGGTCTGCCGTGGTGCTGAAGTTCAGGGGCCGAACGGCCTGGAAGACTGGTATTCACTGGGCACTTTGGGCTTGATGCCCTTGCTGTTGTAGTAGTCAACCACCTGGTTGGGCACTTCTGCTAAGACGCTCTTAGCCAGAGCAGCCGGAGAGGCCTGGAGAGGACACAAGAGGAAACAAAATGTTGCTTGATATGAACCCGACACGAGTCAGTTTACCAGAAACAAAACTTCTTCAGTCCAAAAGGTGCTGTAACATGTCTGGAACTGAGCAATAAGGACATAGAATAGGCATAATGAGTCTCAGAAAGAGTTTTATGAATATCCTCTGGCTCTCTGAAACTCACATGTTTGAAGTTGCGAAAGGGGACAAACTGGACGATGTCCCGGAGGACGGGTTCGCCTTTGGGCGACCGCAAGATCCCGTCATCCCCATCCAGCATCTGCATGTCACTGAAGTCAGCGTTCCCTATCCCGACGATGATGATGGACATCGGAAGATGGGAGGCCTGGACGATGGCTTCCCTGGTGTCGGCCATGTCGGTGATGACGCCGTCAGTCAGGATCAGCAGAATGAAGTATTGCTGGAGCAGGAAGTTCAAGTCAGTTTAGATCGGCGGGAACTGAAGGTTCCTGAAGGCAGCGTCTCACCATGGCCTCTTTGGTGTGGACCTCCTGTGAGGCGGACTTGGCGACCTTCTGGATGATGGGGGCGATGTTGGTGGGGCCGTAGAGCTGCAGCTTGGGTAGGCAGGCCTGGTACGCCTCCACCACACCCTGGATACCTGAGCAGGTCCAAACGGAACCGCTTACAATGAGTCAGTCAGTCCAATTACTTCAGATGTTCATACGCAATACGAAGCATATTTTAAAAGTGAAAATTTTGAATTTTACTTAAATATAACAGGAAATCTCAGAACTTTCTACACAAAGAAAAAAATGCAACAAAACTTTGAAATAGTGAAGCTCATATTCCTTAGTGGAGGCTACTCACTAATGCTAGCATTAAATATGCTAACAACTAGCATGTGTAAGCTGGTCACCCACTGGAAGTTCAGTTTAGTTTATCACTTTATTTTGGTAAATTGTCCACATTAAACAGGAAATAACAAAAAAACAACACTAAACAAAAAAACAACAGGCTGAAACAAAATTTATTCTTGTTTTTATACCCAACAACCTACCAGCATGTCTTCACAACACTTATAGAAATCTACAGAACAGCCTAAGATTTGATCATTTCACATTTTAAGGCTCTTTTAAAGTTCCCCAAGAAAAGGACAGAACTTCAAATCATCATTCAATTCATTCCAGTTTCACACCAATAACTGAAACACATCAAGACTTTTTCTGGCTTTTCTCTTTTGCACAAATATAAACAAACCTCACAAATTATATTCATGTTACTATTTTTTTCCAGAGCCGTTCCCGTAGCGGGTCAAGATTTTAAAAGCATTATTTTCATGATTAGCAAATTAATCCTGATGTCTGCGGTGTTTCTTTAAATAAAATGCTCTGCTTCTTCCTCCCGGTCTGATTGGAGCCGCTAGCAGCAAAAAGCTAACGGCTAACCAGCTAATTGAGCTTGATCCCTACGGACTACTGGAAGGTGTGATGCTGCAACTCTTCACCGTTTCTGTTGCAGCTGGTCTGAGTTTTACTGTGAATATTCTTTGACTCCAGGTCCTCAGCGTTTGGTTTGTCTTAACTCAGATACGATCACGCTGCGCCTCGTGTTTGCTACCTGAGATTAAATGACGGAAAAGAGGAAACTTCATGCTGGAGGTCAGCAGACAGCCAGAGAAGCGGATCAAAGCCGCCGCTGATCAATCTGATCAATAGTCAGTGAGGACACGAAGGACGTGGCCACTCTTCTTCTTCTGATTCTTTAGTTAAGAGCATGTTGTCATGGAAACAGAAATTTGAATGAATGAAGAATCAGGTCAGAATTTTGTTTTAAGAACAGGATTTTAATTTGAGGGCAATTATTTAGTTTTTGGGCAGAACCGTTCCTCTCTGCCGTTTGGACCAATCGGAGAGCAGAACCGTTCCTCTCTGCCGTTTGGACCAATCGGAGAGCAGAACCGTTCCTCTCTGCCGTTTGGACCAATCGGAGAGCAGAACCGTTCCTCTCTGCCGTTTGGACCAATCAGAGAGCAGAACCTACCGGCACATTCCGGGTTGTCCTTGTTGAAATTCACAGCGAAGTCGTGGGAAACCTGCAGGAAACAGGAAGCTGCGTTTGATCTTTGAATAAGAGAGGAAGATGAGAGCTCACTTTCTTCATCATCATCTGCTGTGGGTTTATTGGTTCTGATCATTCAGATCTGAAGTAATGGCCTGGACCCAAAGCAGAGCAGATCAGTTTCCTGCTGATCAGAATGCATCATGGGAAGGGAAATAAGGTCAGCAGGGGGCGCTGCCTAACATGCAGCAGCAACCTCTCTGAGCAGAGTGCATGCTGGGATGGCCCGGCGGGTCGTTACCTTGAAGTCTGGAGGGATCCGGGCTCCAAAGCCAAATGCTGGAAACATTTTATCACTGAGGAGAGACGAGACAGAGAAACACTCTGATTGGCTGAGGGAGGTTACTTCCTGTTCTGGAACAGTTTCTGATTGGCTGAGGGGAGGTTACTTCCTGTTCTGGACAAAAGCCCATCAGAATCTGATTTAGTCACATTTCTGTTTCCAACATCTGGAGTATTTTCTCAAGTTTATGAGAATAAATGAAAATGTATGAAGTCAAATAATTTCTAAAATATAATAATATGAGGTCAACATCAAAGTTATTTAAAGTTTTCAATCTTCAGATTCTTCCCAGATTGGAGCAAAGTTCATCTTTCCAGAGTTTCTCTGATCATTCATGGAGCTTCTTCAGAAATCTGGACTGTGAATGTTAACATTAGCATTAGCTGCTACATGTTAGCATTGAGATGCTACTTTTGGTTAGCCTATCGTCTGAGATAGGCTTTTTGCACAACAGCAGTCTTCACATGGCTTTGAAATGATCTGATAACTAAACTTTTTAAGCTTGTAGAAATGACAGAATCTGGAGGTGAAACCATCAGATTATTTTTATGATGTTAATCTCAGTGAACCCTCCAGAGGGCATTCTGAGAGCCCAACCTGACGGTCTGAGACCGCAGCGGGCCGAGCGGCGCCGCCGGTTCTGACCCACCTGTCGTAGTCCTGGCAGATCTCACCCACGGCCACCAGCGCCTTCAGGTACTCGTTGGGCTGGAAGGGGTGGATGTAGTGCAGGGAGCAGCTGTTCCGCGGGTCACCGTTAGACGCCGTGAAGTCGATGGCCACCTGCGGAGGAAACGGCCAATCAGAGGCTAGCAACCGGGAAGGCGTTTCCATGACGATCACAAAGGAAGCGTCAGTCACAGAAGCTTAGAAAATCAGGAAGTTTCCTCTGGAGACGACAGGAAGCTGCTGCCACATCAAACAGCTGGTTCTGGTTCTGGTTCTGAACCTGGTTCCAGTTCCGGATTCCGGTACTGGTCCTTAGCCGCCGCTTGTAAAGCTTCACTTTGTTCACCATGTTATTCATCATGTTTCAAACTAAACACTAAGTTAGCCAGCTAAATATGACATTAAGCTAACACAGGAACTATTTAGTTTGGAGCTCAATATTTAACCTGATAACTCTTTAGTAGTGATGTTCCGTGATGAGCCGAGGCTTCGAGGCGTGTGTCGAGTAATGGAGGGGGCGTTTCCGTAAAGCGCGTATCGAGGCTTGCTTCATTTAGGGGAGGAGCCGAAAACGATGACGTCCGAAGCCTCGCTGCCCGGCTGAACCACGTGACTGCTTCGGGAAGTGGCTCAGATTTTGGCGCGGGGTTTAGAAACCCCACAGGCTCCATTCAAAATGTGGGTTGTTGTAGGCGAGTTGCGGTCAGTTGAGAGAGTGGATAGAGTTTTGATAGTTTGGATTGTGGTTATTTAGTTTGAGACAGGTAGGGAGAATAAATAAATAAACACTACAACTGCCCCCACCCAATAGGGCAGTTTCACTAGGAAGTCATAGGAAAGCACGGGCCGCCGCACGTCGTCCACAACTCCTCGTCCTCTGAGAGAGAGAGAGAGAGACAGAAACAGACAGAGAGACACAGATACAGAAAGGGGGAGAGAAAAAAGACAGGCAAAGAGAGAGAGAAAGATATATAGATCTAGAGATAGAGAGAAACAGAAAAATAAAAAATAGATATTTACAGAGAGAAAGAGATAGATACATACAGACAGAAAAAGAGAGAGAAAGATATATAGAGATAGAGAGACAAAATATATATATACAGAGAGAGGGAGACACAGAGAAAGGAAAAAAGAGAAAATCCTATCCTGTCCCACAGCTATCCTATTTTTAATTTTAATTTTAATTCTAATATTAAGGATACGTGAGTTTTCACCACTTGATTTAACTTGAGTTACCTTGAACTCCAATACCATCATCACACACATCATAAGCAGATTTGCTCTAGAATAAGCAAGGTATTGATCTAAATTAATTTTTCCCCCCTTCCCCCTTTATTTATTTTTCTGGGATTAATATTTAATGTTTTTAGACTTTATTATTTCAGGACTTATAATTGGGTTATTTATTTAATTTGAGCTTTTTACTAATAATCTCACTATTATAAATAGGATTGGTTAGTTAGTTTTAAAGTTCTTAATTTTTATATTAGGATTTTTAAGATAGCTGTGGGACAGGAAAGGATTGTTTTGTATATATATTTCTCTCTATCTCTATCTCTATATATCTCTTTCTCTCTCTTTGTCTCTTTTTTTCTTCACCTTTTGTGAAGTCATTCCCAAGAGCCATAATAGACAAAAATTCAATTCATCACTCGTGTTAAGATACAGCTGGTTGTGATTATACACCTGGCCAGTAGGTGGTGTCGTGTGCACATGAAGCTTCAAGAAATGAACCCTTTCTCAAACCAGTTGGCTCAAGTGGTTCAATGCCTCATGAGGCTTCATCTCACCATCACTACTCTTTAGCTGTGAGCCGGTGTGGAGAACGGTCCGTTCTGCATGCCGAGTTCTTGATACATAGCTTTGACGAATTTATGAATTCCACGTATTGGAATCAGGAATTTGGAAAGAAGTTTGGAAGATCAAGCTTTTATTTTGGTAACCCACTTCCACAAGCAAATTAACATTAGCTAAATATTTAGCCTTATGTTTAACTTGATAACTAAACATTTAGTTTGAAAAGGAGACATTTACAGATGAATGAATAAAATTGAAAATGAGACGTTGAAACATGAACTCCATGTTTTTCTCTAATGACAACCCAAACGATTTCTGCTGGTTTCTGTAGCCTGACAGGCGGCGACCCGAACCGACCCGAACCGATCAGAACCGACCCGAACGCCCGACTGTTCACAGCCAGACGAGTCAAACTGGACCCATCCTGTCTGCTTCTGGCTCCACTGGTTCCACTGGAACAGTTAGAGGCTCTAACTGGGACACAGAGGCTGCCAGTGCAGTTGTCCTGGTTACCATTGCCATGGCAACACCAGGCAGACCCAGACAGCAATGAGAAGCGGGACGCTGATCCGGATCTGACCTTCGTGAAATTCTGAGATCTCTGGAGGAAATTTTCTGGGTCTTGATTGTCTGCAAAGGGGAGTGTGTGTCGGTGTGTGTGTGTGTCGGTGTGTGTGTGTGTGGGTCGGTGTGTGTGTGTGTGTGTGTGTGGGTCGGTGTGTGTGTGTGTGTCGGTGTGTGTGTGTGTATGTCAGTGTGTGTGTGTGGGTCGGTGTGTGTGTGTATGTCAGTGTGTGTGTGTATGTCGGTGTGTGTGTGTGGGTCGGTGTGTGTGTGTGTGTGTGTGTATGTCAGTGTGTGTGTGTATGTCTGTGTGTGTGTGTGTGTGTGTGTGTGTGTATGTCAGTGTGTGTGTGTATGTCGTGTGTGTGTGTCAGTGTGTGTGTGTGTGTGTGTGTGTGTGTGTGTGTGTGTGTTTCCTCGGTGTGTGTGTGTCAGTGTGTGTGTGTGTGTGTGTGTTTCCTCGGTGTGTGTGTGTCAGTGTGTGTGTGTGTCGGTGTGTGTGTGTGTGTGTGTGTGTGTCAGTGTGTGTGTGTTTGTCGGTGTGTGTGTGTGTATGTCAGTGTGTGTGTGTATGTCGGTGTGTGTGTGTGTATGTCAGTGTGTGTGTGTATGTCGGTGTGTGTGTGTGTGTGTGTGTATGTCAGTGTGTGTGTGTGTGTCGGTGTGTGTGTGTGTATGTCAGTGTGTGTGTGTATGTCAGTGTGTGTGTGTGGGTCGGTGTGTGTGTGTGTGGGTCGGTGTGTGTGTGTGTGTGTGTGTGTGTGTGTAGGTGTGTGTGTGTGTGTGTGTGTGTCGGTGTATGTCAGTGTGTGTGTGTGTGTCGGTGTGTGTGTGTGTATGTCAGTGTGTGTGTGTGTGTGTGTGTGCTCTCACAGTGAACTGTATCTGACAGCCGCCCATGATGTAATCCAGGAAGGAATGCATCTTGATGATCTGAGAGGAAACAGAAACTCTGTTATGAATCACTGAAGCTTCGCCGTCAGCTGACCAGACGGCAGCCAATCAGAGCAGGCGCTGCAGGCGAAGAGTTTATAATCAGGAAACAGCAAAACTAAAAATGGTTTTTGGTCAGAACCAGAAATACAATCTGAGACCGATTCCAGAATGACCAAAGGTTCTGGACTGGACACCGGTTCTGACCCAAACTAACAAAATAAGTTCAGAGGTTTCAGTCTGCAAGAGAACAGAACCAGCTCTCCTCTGGGATCTGTCCGGTTCTGCTCTGTTTGGGTCAGCAGGCGGCCCAGTTCCAGCCCGGTGTGCTGTGACAGAACCGGACCTCTGGAGCAGAATTCACCTTGCACTGGTTCAGGATGACGATCCCAGAGTTCTTGTAGTTCTTCTTCTTGGTTCTGTATTTGGGATTTATGCACGGCCACTGGACCTGGAACACAAACAGGAGACAGGAAACTGGACCTCAGACCTCTGGAAGGTTCTGCTCTGGATCTTTGACCCGTTTTATTTCAGTGATGTGAAGTGGATCAGTCTGAACGAACGATTCATGCTTTCATTGGTGAACAGTTCAGATGTTTGACTGTGTTCACATTATTTTCCAATAAGTTCAGTTTATAAAGTATTCACATCCCTAGAACCTCTGACCATCTGGCTTCGGGTCGTTTTACTGAGAATTGATGGTACATGAGGAAGCGTCGCCCCCCATCCAGCGGTGGTTACCGCCCTGAGGTCGCCGCCAGTTTCAGCGATCTGGAGTTCAGAGGTGAACGTCCAGCTGACAGGAAGCAGATAAATGGTGTCTCGTTCTCCGGCTCAGGGACCCTGTCGTGTTTCCAAGGAAACCAGCGGCAGAGCGCCTGCAAGCTGGCCGGACCGGGTCCGGACCGGGTCCGGTCCAGAGCTCAGCGGAGGAAACATCCAGAAGAATCTGGACTCTGTTTGTGAATGATTGGTCGGATAATGACATAAATCCAGATTTACAGCTGAAAGCAGAACCATGTGAACATCAAAGGTCCTTCAGGGTCACTTCCTGTTCACACCGACCTTCAGGAGAACCAGGCCCGTTTGTCTGAATCTAACAACCTATGAGAAATAGAAAATGTCCTTTCACTCAGTAAGGGTTTGAAGAAAACCTGCAGAAATGCAACAAATTATGAAGAACATTAAAAAAGATAAAGTGTTGAAACTTTTAGGATCCTTTTTGGCTTCAGCCATTTTCCTGTTTCCTCTTCCTGCTCTGTCAGCCAGATTCCCATGTCTCCATCAGACTCCTCCCAGTAGAAACCAGTGACCAGTAGAAACCAGTGACCAGTAGAAACCAGTGACCAGTAGAAACCAGTGACCAGTAGAAACCAGTGACCTGCACCCAGATCATTCAGGACCCTTCAAACTGAAACCCTGAAGAACATGGAGGACGTTCCTGAGTTCTGGCATTTAGAGAAAAACACAAACCTGCAGCAGCGACGCTGAGAGCACAGAAAAGATACCGACCTGCTGAGCCCCGCGCACAGAGAGAGGCAGGGTGTGTGTGTGTGTGTCCCGGTGTGTGTGAGGCACCGTGTGTGTGTGTGTCCCGGTGTGTGTTACAGTATTTAGGTCGTGGTGTCGCTCAGTCTGACACTCAGTTGGTAAATTGATTGTACAGCTAAAGGAGAAACAGCAGAAACACACAGAGACTCACACTGAGAGACACACACGCACACACACCGTGCCTCACACACACACCGTGCCTCACACACACGCACACACACCGTGCCTCACACACACACGCACACACACCGTGCCTCACACACACACGCACACACACCGTGCCTCACACACACACACTGGGCTTCAAGCTGGAGTTTGTTCATTTAGATCAGTGGATCCAAAGTGGGTCCTGGCTGTCCTTCATCCTGCATGTTTTATTCCTCCTCTGCGGGTCGATGTTCTCCTTCGTCTTTCTAAAGATCCGTCGTTGGGTCCAGGTGAGTTAAACCAGGGAGAGAATAAAACATGCAAACGGTCCCCAGGGACCCACTTTGGATCCACTGATCTAAATGTTTCTGTGCTTCTTTGAGCTCTAGCAGCAGATGACCTCTGACCTGCAGATGACCTCTGACCTGGACGTGGCGGTCTCACCTGTCGGCCGTCGATGGCGCCTCTCATCTCCTTGAAGGACGCCTCGAACTCTCCGATGTAATCGTGTTTCCCGTTGGAGTCCCAGTCCCACACGGTGCACTGGAACCAGAACACAGAGCACACTGGAGGGCAGGCCCGGTTCCGATACCGGGTCACAAACCGGGCCGAGTGGTTCTGATCCGGGTCAGGACCACCCGACCCGGTTTCTGTAAAAACAGTTTCTGAGACTAAATTCAAAGAGTTGTGGTTTTATCACCGGGGCACAGAACCAAATGGTTCTGGAGGTACCGCTTTGGTCTGGTTGTCTCTCAAAATCCACCACCATGGTAACGTTGCTCAACAACTGTTGGATTTTTTTTAGAGTTTTTCCTTCCACTGAACTCTCCATGATCTCTCTGCGATGCAGCGCCGTGTGAACAGCTCAGCTTTAGTTCTACTGTTTATAACTAAACCTTTATGAACGAATGAATGAGACGGTAAAATGAAAAAAATAAAAACTAACCTCCATTTTGTTCCTAAATAACCACCGCTGTTCATTTCTGATGATGTAAATCAGAGGAGCCCAAAGTGGGTCCCTGGGGGCCTCCTGCATGTTTTAGTCTCTCCCTGGTTTAAAACACCTGGATCCAATGATTAGAGGTCGAAGAAAAACACTGACCTGCTGAAAGCTTGTTGCTACCACCAGGGAGAGACTAAAACCTGCAGGGTGCCGGCCCTCAGGGACCCGCTTTGGGGACCCTGATGTAAAGGCACTGATGGCACCCCATACGTCCCTTCCTGGTCAGTTCTTGTCCAGGATGCCACCTGCCCTGCAGTGAAGCGCATGTGCATAGCAGGAAATCAGCTAGCTTAGCGAGCTAATGCGGCTGGTTAGCAGTTGCGATCAACAATTAGCTTGCCAGCTACATTAGCTCACCAGGCTAGCTGCTCAAGGAAATTCCCAGTAATCTGTTTTCACAGCTAAAACTCCCAGTTACTTTATGGTCCAGAGTTTCATTGGAACACCCTTGAGATTGACCTCTGACCCCTGACCTCTGGGTTAAAAAAAACCTCAGGCTCCAGACAGACTGACTGAGGAAAGTGAAGGCTTAGCTTAGCTAAAGTGCGATTTGCCGCAGCAGCAAATCAGATGTCCACATTTAACCTGGAGTCGTGACATCATCAGCTGACATCATCATCTGAGGGATGGGCGGAGTCTTACCTGCAGCTTCCTGTCATGGTCTCCACTGCAGAGTGAGTTCAGAGACACTTTGAAGGTTTTCCAAACCGGATTCAGATTATTCATGACCGTCTGAGGAGGACAGACACAGAGACGTTAGACTGAACCAGATTAACTCAAACTGAACCAGATTAACTGGAAATGAAACATTTTCTGAAATGCAGAAATTGATGAATTTTAATGTTGATGTTGTAAACATGAGGTATTTTTGGGTTTCGTTGTGGATCTGCTACCTCAGTCCTGTAGACGAGCTGCATGGTGGCATCGTCGTTCACTCTGTAGATCTCCAGGAACGGATCCGATTTACTGAAAAAGTCCTGGGAAACATCCAGAAACACTCGGGATCAGCAGACAGAGATTTTGCTGCACAGAAACGTTCCCTCCATTTCTCTACAGCAGGAAACGCCTTCTGAATCACAACAGAGCAACCTCTGTTAGCGCTTTTGCTAACTTTGAAAACATTTAGCACACTTAGTTTCCCCTACATTACTTTTACCAGATAAAGTTTAGAGTGCTAATTTACTCGTCTGTTTTGTAAACTTTCAGCTAAATAAAGTTTGACCTCTGCGTTGAAGTTTGAAAATTTACATATATGGATTGTTTTGAACTCCTCAACACATAGTGGCGTCAAAATGGCGGAATTTAGGACTTTAGCATTAGCTTCCATCAAATACGGCACTGACTTGGCGCTTTAGTGTTAGCTTAGCTGAGTTAGGATATTGCTTTAGCATTAGCCAAGCTAATGTTTATAACGAGTGGTTTATGATTAGTGCAGCTAACTTCTTAGCTAGCTGTGTCCACCGCTGGTTTTAGCTAAGTTAGCTTCGGGACAGTTAAACCCGGGAAACTGGAAACAGATCTGAGACTGAAGCTGCTACCTTGTCGTCCAGCTTCCTGGCACTGAAGGAGAGCTCGATGTAGTCATCGTTCCCCGTCAGCTCTTCTGCTGTGATCTGAACACACACACACACACACACGTCCCTTTGATCTGAGGCTGATTACGAGGCGAGGACGCCGTCATTAAGTCAAAAACAAACACTGAATATTCAGATCAGGAAGATCTAAGGGACCAGTAGCAGTCAGTAACACAGGAGCAGGTTCAGGTGACTGAAAGCAGAACCGGATATAAACCGGAGGACCAGCTGAAACGGCTCCAACACTCCGGCACTCGTACTCACCGTGATGATGGTTTTCCCCACGGTTCCTCCGGGTCGGAGCAGAGCTTTGGACAGGTTCCTCTGGGAGACGATCTGCACACACACAGGTTCACACCGCGATGTTTCCTGATTATGTTCCAACCCTCCCACCAGCTCAGCCCTATCGGCCCCTGCCTTTATGCTTATGAACAAATTTTTACATTTTCCTTTCAATGTGTTTGAGGGAAGCCCACAGTGCTTCCCTCTGTGGGCTGAACAGTGGTACTGCAGGTGAATTTTCCTATTGGCTCCAGTTTTATTGACGTTTCAGTTTCCAGTTTATTGATCTCTGTCTGGTTCAGGTATGAAACTACTCAGAGGCGCCCCCTGGTGGCTAGCATTGATCGATAGCGTTGATCAACAGTGTTGATGTAATTGTGTCTCTAGTTGCTTGTTTGAGTAAAAAGTAAACATGGAGACAAAGTTTCAAAAGTGTCGCCACGGTTGCTATGGTTACTAGGGATAGTTGACAGAACCAGTGACATCACCATACAACACTTTTACTTTTTATTTTTTTCCCCTCCAGGGGGTCTTTTTGTGGGTCTAGTGTCCCTTATTTGAAAGTAGACTGACAGGAAGGGGAAGGAAAGGGGAAGACATGCAGCAAACATCGGCCGGGTTCGGGAATTGAACCCGCGACCGCCATGTCGAGGACTGAAGGCCTCCAAATGTGGGTTGCGCTGTCCCCTATGCCACCACAGCACGCCCCACCATACAACGCTTTAACCTGGGGGTCCCCAAAGTGGGTCCCTGAGGGCCTCCTGCATGTTTTAGCCTCTCCCTGGTTTAACGCATCTGGATCACATGATGGATCTTTAGAGACCGAAGAGGAACTTTGACCTGCTGAAAGGTTGTTGGTGCCAGAGAGAGAATGAAACCTGCAGGATGCAATCGGCCCTCAGGGACCCACTTTGGGGGTCCCTGCTTTAACCCTTAGAAACATCATCAACACCAGAACCTGGTCTGGTTCTGGTTCTGGACCAATCGACTGTCACTATGTAAACGACATGTTTCTTTAGTGGTACTCAATTTTTCACACATTATTTTTTCCTGGTTATAAATTCTATTGATGAGAAATAAATCTTTACACACACACACACGCACGCACACACACACACACACACGCACACACACACACACACACACACACGCACGCACACACACACACACACACACACACACACACACACGCACACACACACACACACACACACACGCACACACACGCACGCACACACACGCACGCACGCACACACACACACACACACACACGCGCGCGCACACACACACACACACGCACACCTACACACACACACACACACCGTGTCCAGACTTTCCGCTCCTGTTTTCTCTGGTCTCTGCAGGAAATGAAATCATCCGGGTGGAAAATGAAACTGCAGGAATCGAATCTTTTCCAAATCAAAGATCTTCCTTTAACATCTGGTTGAGTTTTTATTTAAAGGGATCTGCAGTGCAGCTTCAGGCCGACAGAAACCGCTGCTAGACGACAGGGGGCGCTGTTGGCAACGTTACAGGCAAAAAGTAAGTAATGATTTGTCCCAGCTGGACTCACCTGTCCCAGCGTACACTCCACTGAGCCCAGGAAGTCGGGCTCCTTCGGCCCGTTGTGGCTGTTGATGTCGAACAGCTCGAAGCGCAGCCGCTGCACCTCTTCAAAATAAAAGTCCAAGGTGAAGACCTTGGAGTAGGCGGGGTTGACGCAGCTGCGGATCACCTCGGTCCGGTCCACCTGTGGACGCACAGCGAG
Source organism: Gambusia affinis (assembly GCF_019740435.1). NCBI lineage: Eukaryota > Metazoa > Chordata > Actinopteri > Cyprinodontiformes > Poeciliidae > Gambusia > Gambusia affinis. Next base: position 31,473,815 of record NC_057872.1, read on the forward strand.
GTAAACCTGTCAGAACCAGCAGAACTGGGTCAGGTTCTGCTGGTTCTGGAGCTGGACCAACAGCACCCAGATGGCGCTGAGGAATCAGAACCAGAACAGAGTGATGTTCTGGTTCTGATGTTCTGGTTCTGATGTTCTGGTTCTGATGTTCTGGTTCTGATGTTCTGGTTCTGAGGTTCTGTTCTGGTTCTGATGTTCTGGTTCTGTTCTGGTTCTGATGTTCTGGTTCTGATGTTCTGGTTCTGTTCTGGTTCTGGTTCTGATGTTCTGGTTCTGGTTCTGATGTTCTGGTTCTGTTCTGGTTCTGTTCTGGTTCTGATGTTCTGTTCTGGTTCTGGTTCTGATGTTCTGGTTCTGATGTTCTGGTTCTGGTTCTGATGTTCTGGTTCTGATGTTCTGGTTCTGTTCTGGTTCTGGTTCTGATGTTCTGGTTCTGATGTTCTGGTTCTGTTCTGGTTCTGATGTTCTGGTTCTGTTCTGGTTCTGATGTTCTGGTTCTGTTCTGGTTCTGATGTTCTGGTTCTGGTTCTGTTCTGGTTCTGTTCTGGTTCTGATGTTCTGGTTCTGTTCTGGTTCTGATGTTCTGGTTCTGGTTCTGGTTCTGGTTCTGTTCTGGTTCTGATGTTCTGGTTCTGTTCTGGTTCTGGTTCTGTTCTGGTTCTGATGTTCTGGTTCTGGTTCTGGTTCTGGTTCTGTTCTGGTTCTGATGTTCTGGTTCTGTTCTGGTTCTGTTCTGGTTCTGATGTTCTGGTTCTGTTCTGGTTCTGTTCTGGTTCTGTTCTGGTTCTGATGTTCTGGTTCTGGTTCTGGTTCTGGTTCTGTTCTGGTTCTGGTTCTGGTTCTGATGTTCTGGTTCTGTTCTGGTTCTGATGTTCTGGTTCTGTTCTGGTTCTGATGTTCTGGTTCTGTTCTGGTTCTGTTCTGGTTCTGATGTTCTGGTTCTGATGTTCTGGTTCTGTTCTGGTTCTGGTTCTGGTTCTGGTTCTGTTCTGGTTCTGATGTTCTGGTTCTGTTCCGGTTCTGGTTCTGGTTCTGATGTTCTGGTTCTGTTCTGGTTCTGATGTTCTGGTTCTGATGTTCTGGTTCTGGTTCTGATGTTCTGGTTCTGTTCTGGTTCTGGTTCTGGTTCTGTTCTGGTTCTGGTTCTGGTTCTGGTTCTGGTTCTGGTTCTGGTTCTGTTCTGGTTCTGATGTTCTGGTTCTGGTTCTGATGTTCTGGTTCTGGTTCTGTTCTGGTTCTGGTTCTGGTTCTGTTCTGATGTTCTGGTTCTGGTTCTGTTCTGATGTTCTGGTTCTGTTCTGGTTCTGGTTCTGTTCTGGTTCTGGTTCTGGTTCTGGTTCTGGTTCTGTTCTGATGTTCTGGTTCTGTTCTGGTTCTGGTTCTGGTTCTGATGTTCTGGTTCTGTTCTGGTTCTGATGTTCTGGTTCTGTTCTGGTTCTGTTCTGGTTCTGATGTTCTGGTTCTGATGTTCTGGTTCTGGTTCTGTTCTGGTTCTGATGTTCTGTTCTGGTTCTGATGTTCTGGTTCTGATGTTCTGGTTCTGTTCTGGTTCTGGTTCTGTTCTGGTTCTGTTCTGGTTCTGGTTCTGGTTCTGGTTCTGGTTCTGATGTTCTGGTTCTGTTCTGGTTCTGATGTTCTGTTCTGGTTCTGGTTCTGTTCTGGTTCTGGTTCTGGTTCTGATGTTCTGGTTCTGTTCTGGTTCTGATGTTCTGTTCTGGTTCTGGTTCTGTTCTGGTTCTGATGTTCTGGTTCTGTTTGGGTCGTACTGATTAGAACAGAAATAAATTCAGTAAATTTTTTTCTCCTGAACTCAAAATTTTCTCATAACAAATCAACACTGAAACAAAGATGGCGGCGCGTGAGGAGGACGTGACGCGGCGCTGGTTGCCATGACAACCCACCTCCATCCACCGGCCGTGGGACTGCATGTTGAGGACGACGCAGGGGTCGGGCCTGGAGAGGGCGTCCCGGTCCGAGACGCCCTTACAGGTGAGGCGCAGCTCCACCTTGGTGAGGCAGGAGCTGCTGAACAGACCCAGAGAGCCGGGCGCCGAGTCCAAGATGTCGC
>NC_057872.1:31480882-31498382 GCF_019740435.1 Gambusia affinis
TTGAAATTGAACACACGGTTGCTGTTTTTCACTTTCACTTGCAGAGAAAACAGAAATCCCCTCTAAATGTTTGTTTCTGGTTTTATCTGGAAATTTAAAGCTAAACTCTGGTTTTCATGTGAATGTTGATGCTCGCATAAAACCTCAAACAGAGGTCAGACATTTCCCTGCAGCTTCATTTAGTTCTACATGTAGAGCTGCATGATATTAGGAATAAATGGCATTAAAATGTTGAATATTGTTATAATTATTGCAGTAAAGTTTGCCCAGACAGGAAGCGGACGTTCAGAGTCTGCAGTCTCGTCGCAGTAACATGCAGCATTATTCTAATAAATATGACCCAAAACATGCATTAATACTGATATTGTGAGAATTGTTGTCCTACAGTTGTTTTTATTTGGAGATATGTGTCTCCTTTGATCTTCAGTTTGGTTTTTCTGACATTTTCTGTTTTTAGATAGAATTGAAACAAAAAAAGAGTAATTTGTGTCACAGAACCGGTTTTGGGTCATAAGAGCCTCAAACTTTCTGGTTCTGGATCAAAACTTTCACATTTTTACTTTAGTCCCAATGTACTTGGTCCAACTATTCAGCTGCTGTTTCTAATCTGGACCAGAACCAGGTCATGCTTCAGCCTGTGGTGCGTTCAGTGCCTGTGGTGCGTTCAGTGCCTGTCAGGAACATTTAGCTCTAGAATCCTACAAGTTTCAGCGCCCAGTCGTAAGAAGAAAAACAGAAGTCTGACGTGGGCGTCGCTCTCCCGCCCCGCCCCCCCCCACCCCCCCACCCCCGGGGGGTAACGTGGGCATTTTAAGACAAACGGTTTCAGTGAGGAAAACTGTTCTCGCTGCTGCTGATGATTTGTGAGAATGATGTTGGCGCGTTTTTCTGTGTGAACGAAGAATAATTGGCGTTTAAAACACTCGTCCTGTTCGAGCTGCGTTCACAGCTTTACAACGTTTATTCAAACCAATCTTTCATAACCGCCTGCAGCGTTTTTTCAGGAGAAAAATGGTTTTAATGTAGAGAACATTTAACTTATCGTTTACATTTTCTTCTGTTTTATCATTTAATTCACTCATTTATTTGACTTTGAAGTTTAAATTTCATCTCGTTGAAACTCTGTAAAGACATTTCCGCGTCTCTTTTTCAAATACAGAACTTTGTTGATTAATGGTCTAGAGGTCAGTGTTGGTGGGCGTTGGCTCCAACAGGAAGTGGTCATAGGTCTGGACTCTGATGCGTCTTCCTGTTCTGTCTCCAGCTCCATCATGGCCAACGAAGTTTACGCAGCAACGACGGTTTCTAACCCAAAGGCGCCGTTCTGGCTCGGCGCGGCATCGGAGCATCTGAACATGCCGCGCTTCGCCCTGAAGATCCTGGAAGTGGTGAGGTCAAAGTTCACTCGGCTCTGATTAACGCTGTCTGGACAGAACTGCCGGGTCAACTGGTTCTGATCAGGCTACCTTGGTTACTGTGCCGCTGGGGCCAAGGTCCAGATGTATAAACAAGGCTGGATCAGAACCAGAACCACTGAGCCGAGTCGCGTTACTGATTCAGTTCACTGGATCAGTTCACTGGTTCAGTTCACTGGATCAGTTCATTGGTTCACTGGATCAGTTCACTGGTTCAGTTCACTGGATCAGTTCATTGGTTCACTGGATCAGTTCACTGGTTCACTGGTTCAGTTCACTGGATCAGTTCACTGGTTCATTGGTTCAGTTCACTGGTTCACTGGATCGGTTCACTGGTTCACTGGTTCGGTTCACTGGATCGGTTCACTGGTTCACTGGTTCGGTTCACTGGTTCACTGGTTCAGTTCACTGGATCGGTTCACTGGTTCGGTTCACTGGATCGGTTCACTGGTTCGGTTCACTGGTTCACTGGTTCGGTTCACTGGATCGGTTCACTGGTTCACTGGTTCGGTTCACTGGTTCACTGGATCGGTTCACTGGTTCGGTTCACTGGTTCACTGGATCAGTTCACTGGTTCACTGGTTCAGTTCACTGGTTCAGTTCACTGGATCAGTTCATTGGTTCACTGGATCAGTTCACTGGTTTACTGGTTCAGTTCACTGGATCAGTTCACTGGTTCACTGGTTCAGTTCACTGGATCGGTTCACTGGTTCGGTTCACTGGTTCAGTTCATTGGTTCAGTTCTCGGTTCAGTTATGCTTTGTGAATCTGTTTTCTTTCAGTTCTTTTCTGTTGTCAGGAGAAATGTTGCAGAACCAACTGATCCAATTGTGTCAGAAATAAAATCCTAATCAGATTAAATTAAAACCTTTGAGTTTCAACCTGGATGGTTCCAGTTAAAGGTTCTGTGCATGTTCCCAGTACTGGACCAGTTCCCCAGCCTCCGTCTGGTTCGCTGGTTTCCTGTTGTTCACTTCACGATGCTCTGAACCCGTTGCCGTGGTTTCCGAGGTCGGCGCTCCCTGAATCACACTTCCTGCCACTTCTCCTTTTTCTTCTCTGAATTCTCAGTTCTTGTCACAGGAAGTTGCCGTTCGGCCGTTCATTTCACACGTTGCCGCCTCTCCCAGTTGGCAACAAGTTGCTGAAACTGTCGGCTCAGAGCGACACTGAAGCCAGAAGTTTACATACCGCCAGTTGAAGACGCGGGCGGCCATGTTTTATTGGTTCTAGTTCGGCTCAGGGTTGTTTCTCTAAAGCTCAGAACATTCTGGTCATTAAACGCCGCTCAGCGAGGAAGACGGGTCAGCGCCACAGAACCACGCGTTGCCTTTCATACATCTGCTGTGAAAACAGGCAGTGGCAGCATCATGCTGCGGGAGTCATGAGGGCTAAACATTGAAGCAGACCAGACTTTTCACCTATTGGGCCAAAAATCATTTTTAAAAACTAAAATCATAAAAATATCCTTCCATAGAATCCTGGTCCTACATCCAGAACTCCTGATGGTTCTGATCCAGTTTTTTATTCTGGGCTCATCTGAAGCAAAATGTTTAATTTCTTCTTCATAATCCGGGTCAAAGTTCTGGTTTCCTCTGTGGTTGCCACGGCCGCAGAGGAAACCAGTTTGGGTTTTTTAAGTAAATTCAGGTTATAAGTCAAAGTTCTGGCCGTTAAAGTTCAGGTCCGGTTCTGGTTCTGCTCTTCAGCAGGAAGCGGCAGACGGAGAAGTGAAAGTTCTGCAGGACCCGTTTGGCTGCAGTCAGCAGAACCGCCAGCTGTCGCAACGGCGCCTGGGAGGGCAACTGGGCCGAACAGAACCGGCTGCAGAAACAAGATGTTCAGAGCTCTGGACCTCCATCTGACCGGTTCTGGTTCTGTAGAACGGGTCCATCCAGAACCTTCCTCTGGTTCTGTGTTTGGTGACCTGACCCGGTTGTAACGGCTCTGCAGCACCTCACACTGGACCCGTATCAGAACCGGACCTCGGACTGAATCAGGAAGGGATCAGAATAAACGGGTCAAATCTGCAGAGTCAGCACTTCCTGCTGCAACCTTTCACAATAAAATCCTTCCTCTTTCCTTACATCCTGGGTCCAGAAGCTTCAGGGGGAAAGAAGGGCAGGTTCTGGTGGTTCTGGTGGTTCTGGTGGTTCTGGTGGTTTATTACAGAAGAAATTGGAGACAAAAACAACTCAACAGAAAATCAAACAAACAATAAACGCTGCAGGAAATGGAAACTAATGCAGCAAAAGACACAGCAAGTCTGAAACTGGACCCGGTTCTGACAGTGGGAGGACGTGTCTCTAGCACAGCTGGTCATGTGACGTGACGAGGCAGGACGATGGTTCTGCTCCTGACCGGTTCTGCAGCTTCTAACCTGACACAGAGCAGAGGCTCCGCCCCCTTCAGGTGGAGGACATAGATATATATATGATAGATTTATTTTGAGGCAGCCTCTGGATGTTGACTGTCTGTAATGTTTTAGTTCCTGCTGCTGTTAGCAACGCTCCATTAAAACCAGTTTAATCTCACTGGTTTCAAACGAAATTCACCATGAACTCAGGAAGAATAATCAATCAGGAAGAATATTGATTAAAACGATTGATTAAAATAATCAATCGTTTGTGTTACATGCTGGCCTCACTGCAGAACCAGGAGAGGCTTCATCTCCAGATTCACCTCTTGCATCGTCCACTTTCTTCTTGTCCCTGCTGGGTCAGAAGGAGCTGCTGCCTCTCCAGCAGCAAACGTTTTGGGTGAGAGGCGGGGTCACCTGGACAGGTCAAAGGGCAACACAGAGACAGACAAGACAAACAACCACACACACACACACACACACCTAGGGAAATTTTATACAGACCAGTTAACCTGACAGTTATGTTTTTGGACGGGGAGGAACCCAGAGGGAACAGAAAGCCCCGGTCCGTCCGTCCATTTTATTAGTATCACATTTCAGCATCAAGGCTTTTCAAAGAGCTTCACGTCAAATCAAACACAGAAACACAATGAAACACAGAATCAATAATCAAAACACAACATTAAATCAGGTTCTGTCAATAAATTTATAATTGATTACGTTTTGAATAAAACTCTAAACAAGTGGGTTTTTAGTTGAGATTTAAAGGAAGTCAGTGTTTCAGCTGTTTTACAGTTTTCTGGAAGTTTGTTCCAGATTTGTGGTGCATAGATGCTGAATGCTGCTTCTCCTCGTTTGGTTCTGGTTCTGGGGATGCAGAGCAGAACCAGAACCAGAACCTGAGGGTTCTGGAAGGTTGATACAACAGCAGCAGATCTTTAATGTATTGTGGTGCTAAACCATTCAGTGATTTATAAACTAACAACAGTATTTTAAAGTCTATTCTTTGAGCTACAGGGAGCCAGTGGAGAGACTTTAAAACTGGTGTTATGTGCTCTATCTTCCTGGTTTTAGTCAGAACTCCAGCAGCAGCATTCTGGATCAGCTGCAGCTGTTTGATTGATTTGTTGGACAGACCTGTGAAGACGCTGTTACAATAATCAATACGACTGAAGATAAACACATGGATGAGTTTCTCTAGATCTGGCTGAGACATTAGTCCTTTAATCCTGGAAATGCTCTTCAGGTGATAGAAGGCTGTCTTTGTAACTGTCTTTATGTGGCACTGAAGGTTCAGGTCAGAGGTCATCACTACTCCCAGGTTTTGGGCTGATTGCTGGTTTTTAGTTGTAATAACTGAAGCTGTGCACTGACTCTAGATCTATAACTCTATATCTATGACTCTAGATCTATAACTCTAGATCTATAGCTCTAGATCGTTCCTCTTTAGGTCCAAAAATAATAACTTCAGTTTTGTCTCATCCACACATTTATCTGTTCTAAGCATCTGTTCAGTGATTGGATGGGGTCAAAGGTCACCTGGTGACATCATAATGTAGAGCTGTGTGTCATCTGCATAGTTATGGTAGCTGATATTATTTCCTGTTATAACCTGAGCCAGTGGGAGCATATAGATATTGAATAAGAGGGTCCTAGGATTGAACCTTGGGGTACCCCACATGTGACCTTTGACCTCTTTGATGAGAAGTTTCCAATTGAAACAAAGAAATCCCTGATCTTTATGTAATATTCAAACCAGTTAATCTCTGGACCGGAGAGTCCGACCCAACTCTCCAGTCCATTCAGTAATATGTCCTGGTCAACACTGAGGTCCAACAGAACCAGAACCAGAACTGTGGTTCTCCCACAGTCCGTATTTATATGGATGTCATTGAACACTTTGACTAGGCCAGTCTCTGTGCTGCGGTAACCATGGAAACCAGACTGGAAGGAGTCAAAGCAGTTAGTTGTTGTTAGGAAGTTATTTAACTGTTTAAACAGTTTTTTCAGTAACTTTACTGATGAATCAGAGGTCAGAGGTCAGAGGTCGAACCCAGGACCTTCTTGCTGCCAGGCAGCAGTGCTGGCTGATGATGTCATCAGCTGGCATCACCGTGGTTCTCTGGTAGTTTACAGATCAAGATGGCCGCCCTCAATGGGCCGGATACATCACATAACTGTGGTTCTGGTTCTGATGGTTCTGTTGTGCCGTGTCCCCAGCTGCTGTCCATGGTGGCCTTTGTCCTGGAGGAGACGGTGTCCACCTGCCTCAGCTGCTCTCCTCTTTACTTCTTTGAGTTTGTGAGCTGCACAGCCTTCCTCTTCACGGCGCTGCTCCTCTTCCTCCTCTCCACCACGCTGCACAGCAGGGTGGGCATCAGCTGCTGGCCCAAAGTGGTAAGGTTCTGGTTCTAGTTCTGGTTCTGTCCATCCCTGTTGTCTTACTACTGCAGTGATGATGTTTCTGTCCTGCAGGACTTCCTGTACACGCTCCTCATCGCCGTCTTCTTCTTCATCGCCTCCATCGTGTTTGCAGCCAACAACGGCAAAACGTCGGTGGAGGCCATCGCCATGGTGAGACGCCGTCCCCCACCGTCCCTCTGCGTCCCCCACTGTCCCCCACCGTCCCTCTGCGTCCCCCACTGTCCCTCTGCGTCCCCCACCGGCCCTCTGCGTCCCCCACCGTCCCCCACCGGCCCTCTGCGTCCCCCACCGTCCCCCACTGTCCCCCACTGTCCCTCTGCGTCCCCCACCGTCCCCCACCGGCCCTCTGCGTCCCCCACCGTCCCCCCCCGGCCCTCTGCGTCCCCCACTGTCCCCCACTGTCCCTCTGCGTCCCCCACTGTCCCCCACCGTCCCTCTGCGTCCCCCACTGTCCCCCACGGTCCCTCTGCGTCCCCCACCGTCCCCCACCGGCCCTCTGCGTCCCCCACCGTCCCCCACCAGCCCTCTGCGCCCCCACTGTCCCCACCGCCCTCTGCGCCCCCACTGTCCCCCACCGCCCCCACTGTCCCCCACCCCGCCCTCTGCGCCCCCACTGTCCCCCACCGCCCTCTGCGCCCCCACTGTCCCCCACCGTCCCTCTGCGTCCCCCACTGTCCCCCACTGTCCCCCACCGTCCCTCTGTGTCCCTCTGTCCTTCCTGTCTTCGGTCCACCAGATTGTCAGGAAATATTTTCTTCATTATGAGAACAAAGTTGTAATGTTAAAAGAATTTTCTGGAATAAAATAATAGTAATAATAATAATAACTCTTATTATTATTATTACAATAATAATAAAATAATAATAATGATCAGACCTTGATTTTGTTTAGAAACAATTTTTTCTGATCTGAAGTTTTTCTTATTAAATTCACTATATTTTATTTTTCTTGTCATTTATTATTTTCTCTGTCTGCAGGTGTTCGGCTTCCTGGCCATGGCGTCGTTCGTCCTCGACTTCATCATCTTCCTGAAGGTCAAAGGTCATCCCTTCCAGGGCGCTCAGGCCCCGCCCACCACCAACGGCGCCGTTCCTCCGCCTGAAGCCGAGAAGCTGAACGGAGACGCCAACGGAAAGGCGTAGGACGCGGCGCCGCCTGCAGGGGGCGCCCAGCCAACCAATCAGAGCCGCCTGAGACACAAACTGGTTTTTATTCCTGTAGATTCAGAACCAGCAGACACTAAACCAACCAAACCACTAAACTCTGCTCCACTGGGAACCACATGCCTTACTGGTTTTTACTGGTTTTTACTGGTTTTTACTGGTTTTTACTGGTTCTGACTGGTTTTCTCTCACTCTGCCAGCTTTGCTTTTTAACAGTTGCCTTAAAGTTCTGGATATCTTGTAGAAATGATCTCAGCTCCTCGTTAACTTGCCACCGTTTCTGGATGGCTTGTTTTGTTTTTTGTTTGTTTGTTTTTTTAATTGAATTTTTCTGTAAATTTTCAAATTTTGTATATTTGTGTAGTTTAGGAAGATTATTTTATTCCCTGAAGGAAGATGAATGTTTATTTTTCTAAATCAATCAGGCAGAAACTGTTCAGCTGCACATTTATGTCCATATGAAATATTTCATATCAATCATCTGCAGATTTCACTGAAACGCCTGTCGCTGTCCAGCAGGGGGAGCTGTAATCTGATTTGAGTCCTTTTCCATCATTTCCCCCGAAATCAGTTTCTTCTGATCTGAAACATGAAACAGTTGAACCGTGTAAAGTTCCTGCAGCCGATGGGATTTATCTCCGTCCTGCTGCCAGCAGCTTCGTGTTTCTGGATGTTTCTGTCACTTACACAGAAACTGATCATATCGGATCTTCGGTTTGGGTCCGGGTTCAACGTCGGTCCTGCTGTTACACTTTGAATCGTCTTAAAGGAAACTACTTCCTGTCAGGCTGAGGGAACCACTTCCTGTTTTTGTTTAGTAGAAAACAACAGTTTCAGTCTTCAGGATGATCTTCAGCCTTTTTGGTTGTTTTATAAATGTTCAGAAATCCCTCAGATTGAACCGTTTATGCTAATGTTGTTGGTTTTATCTCCATATTTCTGGTTTTATGCCCGTAGACTAGAGAGGACTGCAAGTTAAAGGAGAGCGGTTGTTTCTCCTCCTGGTTTAGTTTCTTCCTGATCGACCTGAACACGTTTGAATTTGTTTTATTGGGTTAGGGTTACAAGTGACAATCATGTAAAAATACGAATGCTAGCGGTTTTTCTGTCAGACGATCCTGTTTGTATCGGCGTGTGGCTCTTCAGAGCCAAATCAAATGTTTTCTATGATTTATATAAACTGTAACTTCCTGTTTCTCCATTTGCTGCATTTTAATAAACTTTTTAACTTTATTCATTTTTGGTTCTGGTTTCTTCCTGCTGCTGCTCAGAGCTACGCTGGTAAAAACATTAAAGGGTTAATAGAGGAGCCATGTTGGGATGACATCCTGGAGGCGGAGCTTCAGGAAAAGCAGGAGCTTTAAAGAGACAGATACCCAATTTCAAGGTGTTAAATTATGAAGACAAATTTCTTCAGTAATTTTTGATATATTATTATTTTCTAACTTCTGAAGGTAACATAGTTCCTGTGTTATAAAACGTCACCATTTGCCTCTTTAATTTCAGTTTCATGACTCACGTTTCTTAACACAGACTGGATTCAGTGATCAGTTCGTTTGGATCCTCTGAGGAGGACTGGGTTTACTGTCACCTGGCATCAGCCAATTAGAGCCCAGATTAGACCTGTTGGCTCCGCCCACAGCCACATCCATCTACTTTAGTTTGACAGATAAATCATGCATGCAGGAACATGCATGATTATCCATATCGGCTCTTATCAGTTTGCATTTTAATGATCTGATGACATGTATAAGAAATTAACGATCTACATAAAATATTAAACATTTCTTTATTCCATGTAATAATTAAGGATGATCTTTGTCCCTTCTGGTGCTCCGTAGTAGAGCTCCAGATGTTTGTTCATCTTCTCTGGATTCAACCGATTCACTCCAGTCCAGCTGATTCACTCAGCACCTGGGAAGTTCTCCCAGTTCTCCCAGTTCTCCCAGCTGCCTGACGGACGCACTGTGGCAGTTTGTCCAGCAGGTGGCAGTAAACGGCTTCACCAGAATTTCAACATTTGACAATTCAAAGAAAATAAAGACCCAACAAGTGTGATTCAGGAGGACCAGTTGGGTTCTGGTTCTGGTTCTGACCGGTTCTGGTTCTGTTGAAGGGACAGTATTCTGTGTTTTCCATTCACACATTTCCATTTTACAGTCCAGTAATTTTGTCACATTCAGTTGTTATAAAATACTGAATATATCAAATATATTGATATTTGATTTATCTTGAAATTGGGTCTCTGTTTCTTTAAGAAGCTCCTGCTCTTTCTGAAGCTCCGCCTCCAGGAAGTCCTCCCAACACAAAGTGGGCGGGGCTAGGTCCACCCAGGCGTTTTGCCTGAAAGAAACATAAAACATTAAACTTCGGTTGCCAAAGATTACAATAAAATTCCCCCTAAGATCTAAAATTTTAGTTCTAAACTGTAGAAGAGTGTTCTTTGCTGTCAGTGTTACTTCAAAACATATTTCTTTTTTTATTATTTGTAACAATATTCAACTTTGCTATCATCAATGCATTTTAAAAAAGCCTCTGAGCAAAATGTCAATACAATATCAATGTCAAATTAATTTACATAACACTTTAAAAACAGGCATAAAACTCCACCAAAGTTCTGTACAAGAACGACAATAACACAAATTAAGAAAAATATCAAAACACTCCTTCAAATAAATGCCAAAGAATAAAAATGAGTTTTAAGAAGCGATTTAAAACGATCCAGACTGTGAGCAGATCTAATCTGGAAAGGTAAATTATTCCATAGATTAGGAGCAACAACAGAAAAAGCCCAATCTCCTTTCCTCTTTAGTCGGTCCGAGGAACTTCCAGTAATTATTGGATCGGAGGGTTCTGGTCACAGACTGAAACTTTAAACGGTCCTGAAGGGGGAGCTACTCCATTTAAAACTTTAGAATAAAAGAATCTTAAAATCTATTCGATAAAAGACGGGCAGCCAGTGGAAAGAGCCCAGGATGGGCCTTATATGGTCTCACTTCCTGCTTCCTGTAAGAAGCCGAGCCGCTGCGTTCTGGTCACTGGAAGACGCTGCTTCTATGATTTATCCAGGCCTTTACATACATAACTACAATAATCCCATCGAGATCTAATGACGGCCTGGAAAAGTCCTTAAAAGTCCTTAAAACAAAAATAAGATTTAACTTTTGCTAAAATCCACAAGTGATAAAAAGCTGACTTGTTTATCCAGCTTTAAACAGCCATCAAAGATAAAACCAAGATTCCTAGCAGAGATCCAACAAAACCGAGCTACAGAACCAAGAATCCGATCTGGACCTGTAGTGTGAAGAATAACATAACCTGAGTTTTACTTTGATTGAGGTGAAGAAAGTTTTCTTCCATCCAAGATTTGATTCAGCTAAACAATCGATCAACAGCTGAAGAGATTCATTTTTACACTTCTGTAGTTTAAGAGGCATTTAAATCTGGACGTCATCCGCAAAACAATGAAATGAAACGTTAAACTTATGGAAAATCTGACCAAGAGGTAATAAATGCAAAATAAACCAAATGGGACCTAAAACTGAGCCTTGGGGGATGCCGTACTTTAAAGGTTTGGCCCCAGAACAGCATTGGTCCAGATGGACTGAGACAGTTCTGTTTTCTTTTTCCCCACCAGGGGGTCCTTTTTGTGGGCTCTAGTGAAGACATGCAGCAAATAAATCGAACCCGCGACGGCCGCGTCGAGGACTGAAGGCCTCCAAACGTGGGGCGCGCTAACCTCTACGACACCGGAGCACGCCCCAGACGGTTCTGTTTTCTAAATAAGATTTAAACCATTCAAATGCCAACACAAAGTTTTAATCTATGTAAGAGAATCTGATGATCTACATTATTGTTTAAGTATTGATGGGATTCAACCTGACTGCATTTATCACCATTAGAATATGTTGGCCAGAAGTGAGAAAAATGTCTTTTATCAGACGAGTAGGAAGACAATCCAGAGGATAATCTGATGGCTGCAGACGGTGAATAACTGAGGTCAGTTCATTTAAGGAAACTGGCTGGAAATGGTTGAGAACAGCTGTGCATTGTGGCATTTCTTGGGTCTAAACCTACCAGAGTTCTCCAGCCTCTAAGAGCTACAATTAGTTTCAGTGAAAAACTTAAGAGAAAGCCTCACAAAGTTCATCAGAGGCTGAAGGGCCGGATGCAGATTAAAAAGGCCTGGAGGCTACAGGATTAATGAAGAATTTACATTTTGCTCATTTGACATTATTCTGATAATTAAATAAACTACCTTTCAAAATTTCAAACCAAACCTGTAATTGATCTTTTTTCCACCTCCTCTCAGTCCGTCTGGCTGAACCAGAGGGTTCATTCAGCCACGGCTCTAAAAGTTTATTTTTTGTAGTTTTTATAGTTTTCAAGGGAGCTACAGTGTTTAGAGCATTTGAACATGTGTTGTTAACATTTAGAATAAGTTTCAATATCAACATTGTGATCAGTAGGGAATGTAGGATTAGCAAGGACTGCATTTAGTTGAAGAGCAGTTTCAGTTTATAGTGGGAGAAAGTAGAGGCTTGGTGATGTTTGTATCCAAAGATGAAATATTAATAGAAAATAAAACAGGCAAATGATCAGAAATACAGAATTTCAATGATGCCCAAACAAAGCCCAGGTGATAACAGCAAATCCACAGCATGTCCCTTTAAATTCATCCCACAGAAATGGGATGAATCAACCAAGTCCAAAAAGTATCTGGGCAACATACCTGTATATGAAAATCACCTGTAATTAAAATATGATCATACTCTCATGTAATCCATGCCATGAGTTCTGACAATTCATGAATAAAGTCTTTGTTGACATTTGGATGACGGTTGATGTTGGGATCCCACGATCAGGAAACGAGGAACCATCCAAGTAGAGGAAACCCTCTACAAATGCCAATCAGGCTTTAATCCTCCACGTTTAGCACAGAAACGGTTTTCTGGAATCAGATGTGGAAATCTCAGTAGGGATGTTAGAGGAACTGGAAGCCCCGGTTTCTCGGACCCGGATCACGTCCAAATTGTAGATCTACCGAAGTTTTAATGTCCAGAAGTGCCAAACGGCCGTAAACAATTAAGCCACTAGAACGTAACAGCATAAATGTACAAACAGATCAAAAAGAGTAAAAATTAAGTAGAGAGAGCGAGTCGGACGGCGCCATCTTGGAATGCAATAAAATGGGTTAAAACATGAACAGCTCCCTGAGAGTTTTTTTTCATTCATCGCCCCCCTGCATCGGCACTGCGCCCCCTAGGGGGAAACCACTGCATTAAAACATGATGAAACTATTTGAGGACATCGATTTTACAGGATACTGGCCCTTTAAATTGTAACTCATCCAGAGTCTGGAGGGCCACAGAAGCGGCCGTGGTGAGCCGGGTTCGGCCCGCGGGCCTTTGACGGTTCTATGGCTGCTGAAAGTTTCACTGAATAATAACAGGGCTGAATCTGTTGTGTGTTTTTAAAGAGTTAAAATCAGATTCAAAGTATTTCAGAAATAGAGTGGCTTCTAGTCTGAGGTTTAATGTTGACCTTTGACCCAGTTTATCTGTAGGCACACTAATGATCAGACTTCCAGCTCTTTGACCTTCTAGGAGGTTTTATTGGCTGTGAGCTGAACTTTATGACCCGACAGGCCAGTCGCTCTCGTCTCCGATCCAGCTGCTTCTGCTCCGTGTCTGCAGGGAGAAACATGAACTCTGTCACTTCAGAGTCAGAGGCGTCCAAGGAAAACATCACTCCGACCTTCCAGCACGCCGTCCTGCTGAAATGTGAGTTTCTCTGCTGAGGCCTCGTTGTTTCCCTAAAAGGAAGAGGAAGCCGCTCTCTGCTCAAACAGCCTTTATTCTTCTGAGAGGAATGACAGCGCATCAATAACTGCGGCCGTAAATCACTGCAGCCTGCGGTTCCCACAGCTCCACGCGACCCAAACGCAACCTGATGAAATTCAGACCAAACCCCTGAAAAGACGAGTTTCTGTTCTAGTTTCCTCCAGAGAGTTTCTTCATCCCTCACAGAAGACTCCAGGGTCATGGACCTGAAATTGGCAGCTGTTTATGTTTTATGTGATGCTGTCTTTTGTTTTTGTGTCTATGATATCTGCTGCAGATTCATTTCACTTCAGCATAATAATAAAAACGGACCTGGAGATCCTGAAAACCCGGACGCCTCCGTCGACCTCAGCACTGACGCCGGCGGAGCCACGAGTCTCCGCTCAGCTCCGTCAGAAAATAACAGCAGTACTTTGGGTTATCTACCTAAATATTTAGCCTGCTAACTTAACATTTAGTGAGTGAGCTAAATATTTAGTTTGAGGTCGAATATTTAGCTTTGTGAGCTAAATATTTAGCTACAGACACAGAAACTCCATAATGAGCTGCTAGCTAAATATGTAGTTCACAAACTATATAAATTAACTAAAAAAAGTCAATTTTAACTCAAATAAGTCCAGGTGTACTAGTAGAGAATGTGTTTCTGTTTGTTCTCCTTGAAGGTGTGAAAGTTTCCCTCCTTATCAAACCTTCAGAATATGTTTGTGGATTTAAAGCTTTATTAACAATAATAAAATAAAAAGGTTTCAGATTCCTCCCTCTCAGTTTAATAAACTTATTCCTTTAATGTTTCATATAATTTCTGAAACAAATGAAATGTTTTTTCTAACTATAAAATAGATATTTCTCTGTTTTGGATTATTAGACAATATAGTTTCCAGATTCCTGTCTCTTCCCTCATGACTTCATAAATCTATATTAAATATGTGATCAGGTCAGCCATCGTTCTCACACAAAAACATCAAATCTAAATGTTATCTTCATATTTCCAGCTAAACAACAAAAGTCTCTGATTTAATCTTTGTAGCATCTCAGCTTTTCGTGGACAGAAACAAAGAAACCGGATTTAAAGGAACTCACTGATTCACCACTTTTTCACTTTTCTGGGAGTTTGTTCCAGATCTGTGGTGCATAGAAGCTGAATGCTGCTTCTGCATGTTTGGTTCTGATTCTGAATGCAGAACAGAACCAGAACCAGAACATTACAAATGTTTGTCTTTATTCTGCTAATGCCCACAGAAAATACAATATCACAGTTAAATAAGAAATTAGGTTTAAATCACACGTGAAAAAGCTTGTTCTCGCGGTAAGTCAGTTAAAAATAAAAATCTACCAACTTCCTAGTACTCCCGGTCGTTTCTTCTTCTGTTGGGTACGTGACTCGTGTGACGTGTCGCGTGTTTCCGCACGGCTGAAAAATCTCCTCATCTAACTTAAATACTTTCATCCAAACATGTGAGTCATTACGCTAATTTATTTGCGCCACTCTGGTTAATGGAAACGCAGGTTCTGCTGCAGTGATAAATGCAACTGAAGCTTAATTAAAACTTCTAATTATATGTTTATTTAGAAATGTCCAGGATTTCAACATTGTTTTTGTTATTTTTTGCAGTTTGAATATGATTTTTCAGGACTGCTTTGGAAATATTTGGAAGGTGATATTTTCCTCCCAAAATCTATATATATAGAAGAAAAATGATGGTTTTGCTCCCACCACATGGACACAGACATGAACACTAGAGAGGCCTGGTTACGTCGCCGCCATCTTGAAACATGGCAGAAAAGCGATTGTAGCTCCATGTGGGTTTGTTTCAGCTGTTTCAGCACGAACTGGACCCATTATCGTTCCCTTTCACAGATAAGAATGAAAGAAAATAACAACCCAACTTCACTAGCAGAATTTCGTGACAATATTTTCCATGTAACTAACTTTAAAGTAACTTTTCTGGTTTAAATTTTCTAGGCTAAGCTAACTTGTTTTTTGTGGCTCTAGTGTCCCTCATATGAACGTAGGCTGACAGGAAAGGGGGAAGACAGGCGGTAAATGTCGCCGGGTCCGGGAATCGAACCCGCATCGAGGACTCAAGGCCTCCAAACATGGGTCGCGCTGTACACCCCCACAGCTCGCCCCGAAGCTCACTTGTTTCATACTGTAGGTTTGCTAATGCGAGAGAGCTAACCCGAACCCTGAACCCGAACCCTGAACCTGAACCCTTTAACTGTAAAGATGCTACAAGCCTCGACTTGCCGGACATGTTGATCTGAGTGTGAAGGAATCAGTGATGGTTGTTTTATCTTTTATCTTGGGCTTCAGCCTGTTTCCCAGGACGCCTCCCAGTCACTGGACTGCTCCCAGTTTGACCAGCAGACCGGAGCCTGCCTGTGCCCAGTGTTCCCAGTAGAAATAAATCTGTATTTTAATGTACACTTTCTTCTTTCACTTCGTAGTGACAATTTGTCCAAAACTCAAAAACCACAAATATAAAAATTAAGACTTCAAGGTGATCAAAGCAAAAGTGAATTAAACTCAAATATTGAATCGATGCACCGTGGGTCTCTGGCTTACCGCTCCTAAAAGGGTCAAAGGTCAGAAATGCAGTTCTTTGTTGCTACCTGATTGTCTGAGCTCTGGGCTGATTGACTGGCTGTCAGACAGTAACTGGTAACAAACCAGTTACTGTCTGACCTCCACCTGCAGAACGTCCCACAAATTACCAGCCAAAAAAACTATTCTAAATAACTAAAATTAAACAAAAATTCTCATTATAAATTAACCAGAAATTAAGTAAATAAAAATAAATACTTAATCAAAATTTTTATATTCAACTGAAAGTAGAGAAATGGCTCCGACAAACTGTTTGTGTTTTTCTAATTAAGTATCTCAGTCTGAATTATTAACAGTTTGTGAAAGGAAATAAAAGTAATTTAGTGTTTTTAACTGATAAACTTGATTCTGTTCACATACTGTTCCTGTAAAAACAACATAAACATTTTTGTTTTCCACTTTATTATATTGTTCTGTTGAGATTTTGCTAGTTTTAATGTAAATTCCACGGCGGTTTTTTGCAGTGCGGCGCTGCAGTGAGCTGCGGCGCCCGGGGCTCCCAGCAGGGGGCGGAGCCTGCAGCCGGAGCTGTTTCCTCCCTGCATGGCTGTGGGACTGGGCGCCTGGATTCTGGAGGCAGCGGACGCAGAGCGACTCGTCTGTAAGTAACTCTTTGTTCTCGACTCGCTGCAGGTCTGAACTCAACGCCAAGTTAAAGACAAACATGCATCACTTTATGTGCAGATTGTTGCAGCTCTCTCTTCTTTTATAGCATTTAAAGGTTTTATTTTTATGCAGCTTTAGGGGAATCAAAGTTTTCTCCTGACCTTTATAGAAAAACCTGAGAAATGTTTGCAAATGTTGGAGCTTTTTACACAATTAACTTGCTGAGATTTCATCAAATCTGAACAGCAATAACAGAACTAAATACAACCAAAAACAACCATCAATCATCATGAATGATGTGTGTGAGAATGTGGCTATTCCTATTCATTAGGTTTTTTTTATCAGTTATTTGTTTTATTTCTTACATTGTGTGTAAACTGTGAGACATTTTTTTATTTTTAAGCATATGCACCGACTGATGGCACTTTTTAAATTCTATCTATCTATAAGTTCATATATTATCATTATTATTATTATTTTCAAAGCAGATCTAAATATTAATCTGGTTTTCCCTCTTATTCTTCTGATCTGTTTATGTTCAGGAATATTTATAACTCCAGTTTCTGAGAGTTTTGTCCTTATTTTGCTTTGAAAGCCAGAAATTATCCACCCTGATGGACGAGCGCCGGTGTGCCGCCCGGCTTTAATCTCTGATTTTTCTCTATAATCTGTTCTATCTCTGCCCCCCCCACCTACCCCTCGAATGCCCCCCAGGGGACAAAGTGAATGTTCTCTCTGATTTCTGTTCATTTTACCTAAAGTAAACAAGCAACACTCAGCCTGGTGGGGGGCCAGCAGAGCATGGCGGCTGCCAGGCTCATAAAACACCAGAGAAACCTTGTAGTGCCAGCAGCTACAGAGCAGCTGTGGAGTAATGAAGCATCTGGAGCGGAAATGTTGGCCCCGAACGGCCGGGGCCCCGAACGGCCAGGGCCCCGAACGGCCAGGGCCCCGAACGGCCAGGGCCCCGAACGGCCGGGGGCCCCGAACGGCCGGGGGCCCCGAACGGCCGGGGCCCCGAACGGCCAGGCCCCCGAACGGCCAGGCCCCCGAACGGCCAGGCCCCCGAACGGCCAGGGCCCCGA